>NC_054545.1:35995968-36295968 GCF_017654505.1 Polyodon spathula | reverse complement strand
ATTCACAGGTTAAAAAAACAGATCTCGTCAGCTGCTGTTCATTTCCATTTTAACCAGACCTGCTGGATACCCTTTCAATCAGATCAAAAGGTTCACATCTAATGGCTAAACTGTGGTCTGAGATGACTTGACTAATCTCCAATGCAATTATAGATAAAAGCGTTAATGAAATAAAAAAAAGGAATTGCAGTTCCAGTTATTTGCCTTTTTTTCTATAGACACCTGCAATGAGACAAGGCACAGCCTGGGTAGGCAAGTCATTAGGGGAAATTATGTTAGTCTAAAAAATTTAATTAAGACTTGAAATGAGGTCAGTGTAGGAAGGACAATCATATTCAAATGAACCTTAAATGTATGTTGCTAAAAGATTTAGTGTCATTATTTCTACAGCCTGTATTAAAACTCAGGCTGTGGTAATTCTTACTGGAGGATTTCCTAATTGTTTCCATCAATCAGAGCTCGGTGCAGGATTTTGTGCTCCTCAGAGGATGGAAACTTGACAACAACAGCTACTTTTATAACATTCTATTCTATTTCATTGGTATTAAAACCATAACTAGAAATAGAAAGTCCTTGATGCTAATTCATTTATCTCTTTAAATGCTATCTGGATTGAACCTGGGAAATATCTGAGACAGCACAGAGCATTGTAGCACCATGATACAACTGCTAAGAAAACTTTTCTTCTACTTACATTGTCCACCTTCTTCTGACATTGTTCTTTTGATTTTGTTTTGTAAATTAAGAACTTCCAGTTGTCAAGTATAGATTAGTGGGGGTTGTGTAATATGATCCTTGATCTGCCCACAGCCTTTCTACTTTTGATAAGGATGAGATCTGTGATAAGTTCTCTTTTTTTTTTTTTTTTTTTTAATAAAATAATTTAAAAAAAATCCAGCAGATGGCGATGATGTATATAGTTATGTTTGTTTATGGGCATAACCATTGTTTTTTCATTTGCTTGTGTGCTTGTTTGTTAGCATAGGGGTAAGATAATCCAATTGATAAGATTTAGCCAGTTATACTGGAAATCTACACAGTACAATATGAAGCAGAGTAGTTCCAGTGCTTAGTTATTGCCAGTCCCACTTTTATGTACAGTATGTTAATTCTATATTTTACAGTCAATAGATTTATGTTTTAAAGTTCATCAAATCTATAGAATCTTGGCCTTGACCTTTATGCACAGCCATTGACTTGCCCTCCACTAAGAGTTCCCTCTGCTTCTAGCTTCAGTCAATAGAATGCAGGTCAATTCACAGTCCTGGACTGCTGCTCAGATTTGGCACAAGGTAATATTTAGGCATGAAACGAATCTCCCACCAATATCAGTCTTTACTAAGGGTGATATATGTTCTAAATCAATACACTAATGAAGGTGCTAGCCAAGACATAAGGACATAAAAACAGAAGAAAATGTACGAACGAGTGGCCATTTGGCCCATCTAAGCTTGTCCGGTTCCTAGAAGCTGATTGATCTCAGAAATTGGTCAAGTTGGTTCTTAAAGGATCCATTTGTTTCAACAACATGACTAGGCAGCCCGTTCCATACCAATACCACTGTCTGTGTTAAAAAATATTTTGCCTCTGACCTGAGTTTATCACCATGCAATTGCTTGACTCAATTTACTATATCTTACCTAACAAAGGATGATAGAGCTGACTTGTGATTACTTTGCTACTGGCAAAGAGAGTTGAAAGGGTCAAACAATCAGAAATATTTAAATTAATTTGATCATACGGTATGCGGCAGGAAAATAAAGAAAATGTTTTACAGCAAAAATATGTACAACATTATTGCTGAATAGATAAATAAAATGAAAGGTTAAGAGAAAAGAAAAGGCAGTTTTGCTCAGGATGCTGCATTTGTGTTCTTTAAAGGTTACTTCTCTTTTCTGCTATGTGCATCTTGAAAGTACAGAGGTGCCTATTTCTCATGTTAATGCTTAAAAAATGTCTTCAAGCAGAAAAAAGAAACATTTGTTGGGTTTAAAATAGAAGTACTGTCCTCTGCAATGCTTGTTACACAGAAAGCATCCCATACTTGTAAGGTTCATTAAAAATGACCCACGTTTAGTCTCGAATAAATAATGCATGTTTTACAATTTACTAGCATACATATATCACAGCATTGCAAGAGGCTAGGAATTGAATCATGGTTTTGTCAGTCATACGCAAAACTCCCTGCAGGGTACTTACTGAATGACACTTTCATAGACCCACATTTTTCTTTTTTTTTTCTTTTTTATATAACTTCCATTCATATCTACTCCAATGAATGTACTCATTTAAAATGAAAACTATGTAAATTATAGCCTTTGCTTTCTGCTTTATTTATCTAACGACCCTGCGATTCCTGTCCATGAATATAAAAAGGGCATTATGCTGATTAACACTAGCTGGATTTCATATCTGCCCTTACGCTTTCAATTTTTTCCAGAATCTAACACTGACAATGTGGACTAGATGATTACTAGATGACCTCAAAGCACACTAAGAAGACCAACACAGTGGGGGGAGTGAGGATTTGAAGGAGACAAATAGACATCTAAGCACCTATTTTGTTTGATATATATATATATATATATATATATATATATATATATATATATATATATATATATATATATATATATATATATATATATATATATATATATGTGTGTGTGTGTGTGTGTGTGTGTGTGTGTGTGTGTGTGTGTGTGTATTAGTAGCTGCTTCTCGAAGAGAGGTCCTACAGGGATAAGCACTTGATTCGGCTCAGTAACTCTTACCCTGGCTTCTCTTATACCTCTGTCCGATGTCGAACATTTAATAAATTAGTTGCGAGTCGCTCATTTTAGCGACTTTTTGTTAATCATAGTAGATAGTTTCAATTACTCGTTACGTTTACAGTGACTTTACATATACAGGTGTTAGGAAGGATATTAAATGAAATGATAGCATCTTTCTATGAAAGCTCTGTTGTCCAGAAGTTTACCACCACTTTCATCTACCAAGAGAAAAACTCTATTAGTGGGCATTGAGAAAAATAAAATGAAATAAATATCAAATAAATACTAACAACAGAGGCATTAACTACCAGTTTCTTATTGGCTCTTACAGTTCATTTATAAAACATGTGCAGTAACTATGGCATAAAAAGACACACTTCCTATAGTAATACTACAGTAGGGTGTCACACAAATTGTATTTTTGTGAACTGTTAACCTACTGTATATAAATTATCATCAAGTTCTAATAACATGATGCTTATTAATGGATTCTTATAATACTGGACTGACCCGACACTGTCTGTGTAATAACGATTAATAATGTGCATTCTACTGCCACATAAAGCTTGTGAACATGCCTGCTGGTCAGAAAAAGATGATCAAGGGTGGGATTTTAAAAAGGTCAAGTCAGAGAGCACCCTAAAAGGAAGGACAGGGAGGGCTGGGTGAGGGTAAAGATTCTGCTCTCCGGCCCTGTCCTTGTGTGCTTTCAGTGTTGTTCCTAACTGCTAATTTATATGATTAATAGGGTGTTATCTTGCCCGTAGACAGATATATCAGCAAAGACGTGCAGCGTTTGATTGAATTGTTATCTGTCAGGCCCCATTCAATGCATGATGTCATCCTTCGAGGAGACCAAACTGCATTTGTATTAATCATCTCTGGGTATTAGCTCTCTGAATTGACTGTAGAGCCTTAAACTGTGTGTCTCTGATAAACCTGAGTCTGTCTGAGACGTCTGCAGTGGACAATAAATCCAGCCCTGTGTGTGTGTGTGTGTGTGTCTGTCTGTGTCTGTAGGTCTCTATGCATGTGTGTTTGTGTGTGTGTGTGTGTGTGTGTGTGTGTATGTGTCTGTGTCTGTGTGTCTTTGAGTGTGTGTGTGTAAAACCATATAATCTCCAATCCATACGCTTTGATGATAAACCCTGTGCTGTCTTTAAAATAACTAAATTCCTTTTTGTCCAGGTTTGAGGATACAGACAAATAAACCACCCAGAGTTAGAAAGAGAGAAAGAAAATAAGAAGAAGTGTCTTAGTGAAATTTCAGATCCCAGCTTCAGCTGTGCTAGAATGTAGTCTTTCATTCTGGTTATCATTATGTATGTACAGCCAGAGCAGAATCTGCAAATGAAGATTAGGTTGTTAGGGAGAGGCCACAACACTGCAATCATTTCCCTTTGAAAACAACATGTTCCCTCAAATTAGAGTTGAATGAAGAAAAGCAGGTAATAATGTTGATCTTTTCAGGTTAACAGTCTGTGCAGCGCCTGTCAAATTCACTTTATACAGTGCCCTCCCCCTGGAAATTCAACACCCACGTGACATTCAAAAAAGATGCATAAAATAAGGCATGGTGCACAAACTTAAATGATTTGGAATTAATTAATCAGAATGGGCTGTAATAAACCAGATCTTAATAAAACAATCATTAAACAGCTCTTAATGCTTTGTGAGTAGGGTCTATTGCTTACTTTTACAATTGAATTCAATTGACTAGGCACTGTAATAACTGTTTGATTCATGCACACACTGTGGGTAATTACATGGAGAATTACCTGGCTATTATCATGTTATTACACTGTTACATATGTCTGGTAACACTTTACATTGTGTCTTTAAATTACTGTACATTTACAGAGTAAGTTACAATGTTCTAACATGTAAATCTTTTTGCACCATATATCTAAGTACACAATTGGATCAGAAAAGGGTTAGGATTAGGGTTATATTGTGCAAAAAGATGCACACATTAAGTACATTGTAACTATGCATTATAACAGTAACTTATGTCAATAATTTTATGTCCATACACAGTAATTAGAAGCACTTCATGTAAAATGTTAATAAGAACCAATTAAACACGCAAAAAAGAAAAGACAAAATGGGACCATTTCTGACTTTTCCATTAGTTGATTACTTATCATTTATTTTAATGGCTGTCAAAATCCACCGTTGAAAAACACATTAGCAGGAATCACATCATCTAAAGCCACAATGACCTTTTGCCTGCAGCAAAAGCCTTTCTCATCAGCATTGATTGCATGAATTCATAAGGAGGAGAGCCATGGTCTTACTAATTATTTTAATAAAGAACTTTACAGCTTGCAAAGAAAACAATTTGCATGCAAATCATCTTTTGTACCATAATGGGAAGGGGCTGATGCTTTGCTAGGAAACAAATATGTGTTGTGTAAAGATATCTGTTGTTAAAAAAAGTTAAACCTGTAGGATCTATTTATATCAATCAATCAATCTTCATTTTATAGAACACCTTTCATAGTGGACCACCATATAATGAATATCAAACGAAATGCAGGTACCCACTCACATTTATTGAGTAGTGACTGCTAACGAGTGACCCTGTATATTCCAACCCGCACTCTGAGATTCCTAGGATCAACAAAGGCAACACGGGAGGAGGTAGGGCTTTCTCTTGTAGCGCTCCTAAATTATGGAATGCTCTGCCTTCGTTTGTCAGGGAAGCTGGGACCATTGCAATTTTCAAGTCAAGACTAAAAATGGCTTTCTTATCTTAGTGGGTTCTAATGTGACTTTTAAATTGTGTCTTTTCTATTATTATGTGTATACTATTATTTAAATGGTGTGACTGTGGCAGTTGTATGTGTGACATGCTATAATCTGGTTATTATCTTTTTTTTCTGCTATCTATACTGTACAGTGCTTTGCGATACTTTTGTATAAAAAGCGCTATATAAATGCAATAAATTAATAAATAAATAAACTAAATTGCATGCGGTGAATCTGCTGTACATGCGTAGATCCACTCAAATGAAATATATCTTTCCTGTGATGTCCTTACCTCATTATGGCTAATGGGCAGGAAAACTGTTTTAATTGAGAGGACCAAAGTGCAAGGTCTTTAATACAACTTGAACCAAAAGAAGCAAAGAGATTGCTAATTTACTAACATACTGTAGGGGATCAACCAATAGTCTGACAGTAAAACTTAAAACCATTCAAAATGTTAAGCACCATATATTTCTTGCTCCAACTTTTGATAATGACACAGAAAGTGACGTTCTATCCTCTTACAGTTTTGACACGGTCAAGCCTTAAATGTGCACGTCACGTTGAACCATTTTCGGGTGAATTTGTCCAGGACATAATGGGTTAATTTCTCATGTTTCCTTGAGAATAAAGAAAGTAACACTAATGTAACAGGGTCACTACATTCTGATGCATTGCTTAGCCCCACTGCTCACCATTGTTGGACTTTCCACCACTTCATTTTTAAAATTGATGATTATAGTAAATGAGGTAGCAAGTTGCTCTGACTTTGAAATCTCTCTATTGTTTATAGTGTTTATGAGGACTTGACTCTCACTATATTTTTATTTAGTATTCCTAGCTCCAGTCAAACAAAACTCCACACAGGGTGAAAGTCAACAACAAACAGATTATATGGGCAGTTTAGTTTGTTTTAAAAAAAAACAATATTGACTGTTTAGTATCTGTTTAAACACTACAAGGACTTGGCCTGGGTCCTCATAAGATTTTTTTGGTTTTGTAATACGTTCCTTCCTTGTGGATACTTGTTTGACCAAACAAGCACTACAAACCTGCCCCCCCCCCCCCCCCCCCCCCCCCCACACACACACTCACAAGTGACGGCTTTTGTCTGTTTGGTTGAGGAATAAAGTACAGGACTTTCATGACAACCTCACCTTACCGAAAACCATGCCGTGTATAGATGAGTTATACTCAACTCGTTACAAAGTAAACTTTCAACCCTTGTTCGAAAAACTGTTACGTAATGGAAACTCTATTTTCTTAGAACATAGAAAATCGATGTACAATTATATATATATATATATATATATATATATATATATATAGATTATATCTTATATATATATATTGTATGTACACACACATACACACACACATAGACATATGATAATAAATAAATATTATCCGCTATATTTAACTTATACGCGCTAGGAATGTCTGAAAGAGAACGTTTTGAGAATTTCTGTGCTTTTATTGTAAGTTTTCCTTGGAATGCTGCATTCACACGATAACACTGTTTATAATCAAGGCATTACAACTGTGTGTGTCCACCGAAAAATAATTGTTGATAGCAGACTTGTATCTGTGTCAAGCAGAGTGACAAGAGCCAGAGGTACATTTTCTTGAAACCTGAACACTAGTCTGGTTAACTGAATAGTTTGACAGCTTCAATTACTGTATCTGATGCACATAACATCTGTCCACAGCATACCCTATATCTGAACCCATTACCACAGCTCATTCCTGGCTCCCCTGTTGGTTTACCTCACCACTGTGAGCAGAGGAAGAGAAAGTCTGTCAATATAATTGATCCCTCACTGTCTTTTCATCATGACCAGAGCTTAAAAGATATAAATTATCCCCCGAGATGGGTTTCCATGGTCCCCTCATTCTGATATGGTACTTGGTGTTGTTTTGTATAGGATTTGGCCTGACAGTTGGAATAACAACAGCCATCACAATAAGTATTACTAGATATACAGTACAAACATGTACATTTCTATTTTCAAGAAGATAACCGTCCTCAAAGAACTTCCCACTCACGTCCCGTCCAAATGGAAACTGGAGGACGATGGAGACGGTCCTTTTTTTTTTTTTAATCATTTTGCAAAAAACCATCAACATGCTGGAAATAAAATAAAAAAGAAAAGAAATAGAAAAATAAATACTGCGTGTGGGAGTCTCATATTCTGTTAAAAAAAAAAAAAAAAAAAAAGCAGCTCTTCAACCTTTGATGACCCTGGGGATATATTTAAATGGCTACAAATAGCAAAAACCCAATGAATATGCACAGTGAGATCTATTCATTTAGCTGAGAACAGAAAGATATAACACTGCCATTAAAATCTAAATATGAACCTTCGCTTTACAGACAGACATCAACTAACATACTGTAAAGTGCATCACAACAAGAAAAGAACAAAAAAAAGTTTAATAATGTACAGATGTTTTAAATGCCACAAATTAACTGCAATTAACTTAAATTAGCTTGAAATTATACATCTATGTGCCATTTACTCTACACATGTAATTGCAGCATAAAGGACACTACTTAAATTGAAGTGTCACTGTACAGAGTGATTAGAAAGTAAGTGGTATGGTGTGTTGATGTGGTAAACTTACTTTCTAATCACCCTGTATATCTTGCCTCTTATGTTTTGTTTCTGAAAGCAGTGCTGGATTATTGAAAAGTATGTTTTCTTTCTTTAATTTATTTTTGTTGCAGCACTGTTAAGATTTAGCATATTACAAGTTCTCTATATAAAGAAAGGCTCTATGGTTTTGTAAATGATATAATATTTCAAACTTACAGACAAATCAGAGCCCTGCCACAGTGCATCGAAATTACTGGTCTAGGAATACAGGTTAAACAAACACGTTAAAAGCAAGGTCTCGCAGAATCTGTTACAAATACGTTTGTACTCCTCCAAAGATGCATGCATTAAATTAATCTCTATTGCTGACAGCGAAACTTGCAGCTGGGAACTCAACGTAGATCTCTACACAGAGGTGTATTTCCAGGAACATGTCAATTAAAATGTTTTCTCGGAGGGCCAATTGTTTGAGTACAGAGACACTCTTTTAAGCTGGGTTTTCCCATGCTGGAACAAAGCAGGGATAAAATTGCATCTGTTAGGACTGCATGTAAGACACGAATCCCACCACTGAGTCTTTGAGATTTCGCTCACCGATACAATTAACCAAGAGAGGAAAGGGAACAGATCACACAGCAGATAAAATTAGAGCTTTGTCCTGTCCCGACGGGGCAGTCTGCTTCGAATTTCTCTGTATTAACAATCTTCGAGAACACTTGAAAACGCTGCAAGCTCTTTCATCAGTGTCCGTTGCCATCCTCCAGAGAGAGCCATTAATCTGCCCTGGAAGGCAGATAGCGCTAAAGCTCCCAGAGAGCTTCTTTAACAAGAAGAATGGCTCACAGCTCAGTCCCTCTGCAGAATGCTACGTACCTTGTACCCTAGCAGCTTACTTTGTGAGCAGTGCAGCTTTGCCATATGTATAGTGTTACTAGATTCTCTGTTATTCCCTCAACACATGCCTTGTGCAAGCTCAGCTGTTTATATACTATATATATTTACAGTCTAGAATTCTGCAAATCTGTTTTTCATGCAACTCTTCAGGGTGGCTCTGTTATAATCTATACATAATTAATTGAGTCTAAAAAAAATCCTATGGATATATGCATAAAGATCCTAATGCATATATCCATTTGAAATAAAATGAGCTCACATACTGAAGCACTAGCTCGGGCCTTATTTAACTGATCACCTGTCTTTACTCGATCTTGAAAGCCTACTATAACTCCTGAGGAAACAGATAACTTGAGAGGACCTTAGAGACCTTGGATTGCACAACTTAGTGTTTTGTTTCTAGATTTGTAAAATTGACATGGTATGTTCACTTCAAAAGATACACTCTGCATGTGCTAGTAATATAAGTTCAAGCAAAAACAATGAATAGGACCAGATAATAGATACAATATGTAGGTGTAGCTGCCTTTTGGTTTCCAGCCTTAAAATGTTTTTATTTTTTTTTTATGGATTTACACATATCCATGTGTCTGTTATTTTGGTGTTGAAAATATCGATTTGAATGCTGAACTACAGAATGTGTACAGTTCAATATTTCTCAGACACAATATGTAACCGAGTTAAGATGACTTCTCATTAAATTCAATGCTGGATTCTGTGAGAGACCAGTGCAACAAGTATATGTTTTAATATTAATACAATGGTGTTCACCTGAATGACTTGTGACTGATTGTATTGAATTAGACATCAGGTAACTATGCCAAAAAAAAAAAAAAAAAAAAAAACCTCTGTAGCACTTAGAATGTAATGCACCAAGCTTTAGGAGTGTCAGCAAGGGGAGGTCAAAAGAAAGGAGAGTGTTGAGATAAAGAGTTATAGACTGAATATACCAGAGAGTGTTTTCTGGAGATGCGGGTTGACAATTGCTGCAGTTTGGGGAGCTGGCAAGTGAAGCAGTCCCAGTTTTGAGTTGTCTCCGTCAGCCTGACTGCTGATCTTGAACCCCTTTTGTTTTCAGTCTCCTGCACTTAACGAGCAGTGAAACACTGCCCTCAATTTAAAACACATGTCACAGACTTGCTGGGAGACATTTGATTGAACACTGCAATTTTTATTTATGAGTAAAAGGTCTAGTGGTTCTAGACCTTCAGTTTTAACAAACGAACAACGTGCTACATCAACGCCTTTAGAAATCCATCCTGATGAGTCTGGGGAACCATCAGAATTAATCTTACTTCCTTTTCACACTGGGTCACTGTCAGTTTGGGGTGACTCAGTGGGTTCAGTAAAATACCAGCAGATTGCCCAAGATTTATTCTCCCCAGATTTCTCTCTATTTTGATGCAGCAATACTTTCTAGTGCACATTGACTTGGGAACCGCGACTCAAACAACATCCACCTTTAAAAAAGAGCCAATAGAGCTGCAAAACATTTTTATATTTAGGTCGCTGACAAAAAGTGTTTGTTTTAATAATTGTAAAGATAAACTCTTTGTTTAATAAGCTTGACCAATGAAGAGTGGGCACAGATTACCAAAGATAAACCGGTATGATGGAACAATCATAAAAACTCTGGAAACAGCACTTAGATGCAGGGAATACGATAGTTAACCCAAAGAGGTAATTGTGCCCAGTTGTGCTCCAGTTAAAGAGCTATGCAACACATTTCAAGTGGTGAAACAGCTGAGACTCTGTAATTCTGAAACTGATATGGGTAACATAGAGAGGCAAACTATAGATGATAAAATAATGTGTATAGAGCACAAAGACAGGTACTGCGAAGGCACGCAAGATTGTGGAATTAAGAAAACTTCAATAACATCAAGTACTGTATGTTGCAAATGCAAATTCCAACTGCCCTCTATCCACTGTAGAGAGATAGCAAATGGCCACTGTGTTTTCATTATGATGGGACCCCTTCCCCCACAAACCAAGCCGGTTGACTAATGGTTCCATTTTAAACTAAGTTCCCATAGCAACATGCCAATATTAGCATTGCAGACTGTCTGTCAGCTCTCTGAACAGTTTGATGGTAGTGTGTTGCTATTAACAACTCTAATAAGACAAGATTTTGCTAAACCAAATGATATTTAAACATTTACCATTCTAATATAGTAAAATATGACAGATTGAAGGAATATCTTCTGAATATGCAAAACACATATCAATTTTCTTTTGACATGTATTCTCAATCATGATTTATTACTGATTCTACACTCGTTGGTATTTGGCAAGTCACCAATAGGGCTATTATGATATAATCCTAACCCTAACCCTAACCCTAACCCTAACCCTAACCCTAACCCTTTTCTTATACAATTGTGTACTTACATCTGTCCTCTAAACAAGATTTCCTCATTAAGTACATTGTAACTGTGCATAATAATGTTATAATTCTGTGTAAGTACTGTGCACATGTACTGTATTTACTAAGTAACTACTCTGTAAATACAGCAATTTTTGGCACTTAATGTAAAGTGTGACCCAAATGAATGAGTCAGTTGGGAAAGAGATGTCCCTTTTCACTAAGGCCTTTGCTCTGCTTTCAGTCCCCATGTAGAATGGACATTTCTACCAGCCCCTTTTTAACCTGCTTGATTAGACTTCTGGAAGCTTACATGTTACATGTTCTCGCCTTCACCCTTTGAGGAATATGTAAAGTCTCATTCAAAATCCATTTGTGTTGATTTCCTTCAGTTTCCCGAGAGCAGCGATTACTAATTTGACATGTTGCATGTTCTCACCTTCACCCTTTGAGGAATGTGTAACCTCTCATTTGAAATCCACTGGTGTTGATTTCCTCCGGTTTCCTGAGAGCAGTGATTACTCATTTGCCAGGTTGCTATGCTATCATTTCAAGTAGAAACTGAATGTCTGGGTTTTAATTGTGTTTCCGTGGTGACTAAGATTTCATCAGCAAACCGCAATTAACAAGTTCTTGACAAGTAACACCATCACTCAGGAACAAAAACAGCAGCTAATGTCAAACAGTGAGTAATTAGTCAACTGAGCAGGGAGATAAGGGAGATATTTCCATTTCATTGAGGGTGCTCATTTACCTCAGGAAATTCAGAAAATATGTAAATATTTTACACACATGTTAAAGTGCTTAAAAGTGAAATAAGTCCATTCACTTTATTGAAACATCATAGATACAATCCATCTGATGAATGCACGCAGTCATGAATGAGTACACTTCATTTATTATCTCTGCATTTGCTAATCAGTTTAATTAAGTTCTGGACAATTCAAATGCTTTTTCAGAGGGGAATTTAAGATAATGCTGCCTATTTGTCTTTCTTATCTATGTTTATTTATTTATTTATTTAGTGCAAATCTAGCAAACACTCTCACTGCTGGTTTTAATCAGCCATATTATTTTCACAAAAGTACAATAAATCTTAAAAGTAATTATTGTTTGTCGTTGATTTCTCTGCCTGTGGAACATTCTGCAGTGAGTTACATTCTCCTGCCTGTGGTCAGATTAGCTTACATGAGCCCTGGCCCCTTTGCGCTGACACTAGAAATGAATCCAGTTGGTGGTACTGTACAGTTGATACTGTAATCACCAACACAAACACTTGAGCATAACCTCCTGTGACAAAGTGCCCACCCTTGTGTATATTATCTGTTATGTGTTGCGTGTGGTGTGTTTAAATGTTGGTGTATAGACATTGGTACACGGGATATAAACGGTTCTGTGTAACATGAGTGTTTAAAATGTATATGTGTATTTAGGCACGAGGATTGCACAGCGCTTCACATGCAAGTAAAATGTAGTAATATATGAGCACAGGGAATTGCACTTTATTAATTCATGTGCTGGGATTCAAGTGAATAATTAATTGGTAATTGAATCCCAGCACAACAGTATATATAGATGCACGGTGTCACATACTCGCGGTTGTGTGTTCAGGAGTGGAGAACGGGAGAGAGGGAGAGAGAGAAAGAGATAGATAAGTGTAAATATAGATTTCAATTGTTTGTGTAGTGTTCGTCCACTCTGTGTTTTGTCCGTGTCTATTCGTTTTGTTTGTATGTTTATTTTGGCGTGAAATTGAAGGAAAGTAGAAAAAAAGTGGATTCTTGTTTGAATCAGTCCCATTTTACATTTATTTTCTGTCGTATTGCACCTGGTAATCCGAAAGGGTTTTCATAGGAGTTATTTGTCTGGAATCACCCATCCCAGAACTTTGTTTACCAACTTCCATAGCTCATCCACAGCCACAGCAGATGCAACAGTGACACTCTTGTGCAGGGCTTAGGGCTCGTAGTTTTCATTAAATTGGTTACTCTTTTTCTTAATTTAAAAACTGCTAAAGAGCAGCTAATCATTGAGAGGTTTTTTTACATTTCTTTTTTATTCTCTCAAAAGCAAACTCTTTAGGGAGTTTTACATTGACAGTAGCTATTTATTAGTCCAGAATTCCTCTGTTGTTAGCAAATAAAGGGATATCAATGAGTTGCTTGGTCCGTGTAAACATTGTTGTCATTGTTCCAAAGTCCCTAAAGGAGAATTTGTTTTATGTTAATGACTCAACCCTACCATACACCTTGTCTCATTAAGCACCAACTAAACTAGATAACAATGTATAATTACTCTCTTTGAATTGTAAAAGTATTGACATAAAATAACATGTTGTGGGATTTGCAATTAACATTTGAATAGGGCTGTAGAGGAGTACTGTTAGGCCTAAATATCCAGTCATTTTTCTGGAAGGGTATATAAGAGCAGCTCTCTAAAGCTATGTATGACAACATTACTTTTCAACTGTAATATAAATTACATAGTAAAGATATGTGTGTACATATATATATATATATATATATATATATATATATATATATATATATATATATATATATATATATATATATATATATATATATAAACATGTGTAATGTTTAGTGTATATTAATTATGAATACAATTAATAATGTAAAACAGTACAGTGTAAAACATTCAGTTTTTTTTTTGTATAAAATCATCTCAGCACTATTTAAAAAAATTCCTTCAATCCATCAAATGTAATTTTTATAGTGAGTTTCATTCCAAAGGCATCCCAAAGCATTTAAACGTAAATAAAACACAAAATCAAAAAGAAAACCTAAAATTACATTTAAATCTAACCCTTTAACCGCTTAAGAGAGCAGGGAACTGAACGTTTGTTGTTCAAACAGTTTCTTCTGAAAATACATTTGAGATCAACTCAAGTACCATGAGGAGGAAACTGAAAGTTTGAATGAGCAGATCCAATCTGTCAGTAAATTTGAAACCCTGTTTTGTGCACCTCATTGCAAAAATAAGAGAGTAATGAAAGATGTCCCTTGTACCTTAAAGATTTAAGAATTAACAGTTAAAACATTACCCAGCAAGACCACCTCAACAAGACCACCTCGCAAAGCCCTGTTTTAACAGTTTTATTACCAGGGAGATGTAGCAAAGATGTCTCAGTGTCTTTCTTTCTTTCTTTTCTTCTTTTTTTTTTATAAAAAAAGAAACTTCAATTTGTTCAAACTTCCTCTGCAAAAGCACCCTGGAGTAATTGACTCTAAAGAGAGTTTTGCTGGAGCTTGCCAATGAGTTCACCCTGTTTGAGACAGATTGATGATGCTCAGTGATCACTGTGCAATGCTTTTTTTTTCTTCTTTTTTTCTATTCTAGTTTCTGGAAACAATCCACAGACACCAGACAAGTTCTTCATATTCTCAGGGAAAGTTTTCTCTTTTATCATGATGCTGTTCCACTGGGCCTAATGAGTGCATCAAAAAAATAAAAGTTGTACTGTTTAATGTACTGCTGCTTTAAAATTACAAAAGCAGTATAAGAAAGCTTCTAAACGCTTCTTCATTTCTGCTATTACTGTAACAAGTACTATAGCTAATCCAAATCAGTTGGAGCCCAACCCTGTTAAGTTTTCAAAACCGACATTTCATCAAAATCAGTGATACACTTTTTGAATGCAAGTCACAGTGACTTTACACACTTCTCACAGAATTATGATACTGAAGTTTGGTTTGAGTGTATTACAATATCAGTCTGTGGTGCCCTGGCTGACCTTGCTACGGTAGAACTGGTTTATATGATTTCCTCTTTTATTATTTATTTATGTATTCAGATATAATTACATAGAAGTTGTACGGTGGAATTTTTTTTTCTTTCAAGTCAAATTGTAAAAATAAAATAAAGAAAGTCTGAAAAATCTGAATCTCAAATAAATCATCCTGTGGTAGGATGGGTGATTACATTATTTCATGCCCAAGCATGTTCCTCTCAAACCCTTTAAAAAAAAAAAATTCAGATTGGACACATTTGTGATTAGCATTTCAGTTGAAACTTTTATAAAAGTGGAACTACTTTTACCCAAACCACAAGGTATGAATCATCCGTAAATAGGAGGCTTTGGTGTTTAAATCAAGCTGGACTGCTCAGCTAAGATAACAGAACACTTAACTGCAAGAATAAGATAGATCAATTTGCCACTTAAACCATTAGATTCTCCTTTTCTTATCTGTCCATTTCCATATTTTAGCTTTAAGTGAGGAACATTGTGTTGAACAGTGTTGTCCTACTGCTCCAGGCTCAGCATTAATAAAATAAAATGCAGTGATTCAAACATTGAATTTGTATGCGGCACAATTCAGGTTTTCCTCCTAGAGACTTAATTTAAAGAACAGAAGGTGCTCGACTGAGGACTGCTTGAAACATAATACCTGTTTCACAATGCATCCAAAGTAAGCATCAAGAAGGTCATTAGAGAAAAATCCATACTGGATATAATGAAGCTAATGGTATCAAGGAAATTATCTCTAGGTTAAAGGTCTATAAACACTGGCTTGAAAAAGATTCACTGATTTGCAAAGTTGAAGCTATTTTTTACCTGATAAAGGTTTGAAAAGATTAAGAAACTGTTCAAGTTTCAGTATGGATTTTTTTTAATGTGATTTTACCTTTAACCACTACAGTAGCAATCATAATTTATTAATAACCCTACACTTTTCTTTTTTTTAATTAATGTGAGCTATGTGAATACAGCCATCAGAGACACATATTTATTTTTGTTATGTGTTGTTTCTGGCTCAGGGGTAAGCTGGGCTGGAAAGTCATGCACAAATGCTAGTTTCAACATTGATGTAGGCACTCCTATACAAGACACTTAATTAAATCAGAAATTAAGCCCGAAGCGCAGTCAAAAATAACCTAAAGATTTTGTCCCTCTGGTAGCGAGAGCTGGGAGGGAATCAGAGAAACATGGGATGAAATGTAACCTGCCACTCTGTGTTCCTGATCAACTGAATATAGAGAAACCAAGAAACTATTCAGCGTGCATTCCAGTCCTGACATGATCTGCGATTAATATGAAGGCTACTGCTTGACTTTATACATAGTTTAAACGTGCACCCTGTTTCTTTCTGGTCTGGCTGGTGCTCAAACAAGTCTGCTGTGATGGTGTGTGAGGTGACGACCTTGCGTTCTTATTGATTACAGAACACTCAAAAGCAAAAAATGGTCTTAAGCCACTTGTCTATTGGATCTGTTTCTGCCTCATTCTGCTGGTCTATGTTATCTTATTAAATGCCATTCAAAATCTACACAGTTTTATATAGGCATGAAAAACACACTTATGTAATTGCTTGTATTCTTGGCCCTACTCACTGGATAGACAAGTTTATCTGTTCACAGATAAGGCTGTTTTGACCCTTTGGTCTGAACTGAAATTTGTTTTTTGACAGCTCTGCTGATACTACATCGACAATAATCAAATCTTAACATGTCTGAGCTTATTTTTATTTTACTGCCTAACAATAAACTGCTTAACATTTGTTATATAGAAATAGAGAGAATAAATAACATTTCTGTCACGTAAATTGTATGTTATAAACTCCCATCACTGTTGGGATCACTTAAAAGCTTCAAACACCACGCGATGAAGTGTTAAACCCTTATTAATATGAATCCCTGGGGTTATTTTAAAAGTCTAGAGATGGCCCTTGGTACTGCTAATTCTGGAATAACACAGTATAAGCAGGGGTGAGTGCTTTCCACTTGAACCACAAGTGAGGGGGGGGGGGATTGCTTGAGGAGGAAGACAGAAAAAGCTTATTCCATCAAAAGCGAGGCTGGGGATTCATACAGTGATGCAACATTGGTTCATTTCCTGTATCAGTACCCTGCTATACTATTTTTCGTCACTTTTTCAAACTGATTCCACTTCAAACAACTAATTCTTAATTCTGTAACAGTGGTTTCAACTCAATCATTTAGCTGTCTGAAAGTTCTGTTATTAATGCATGTTAATTCATTGTATATAGTTTTTTACTCAAAAAAGTCAACTTCCCAAATTGTGAAAATAAAACGGTGGAGGTAATTATAGACTTTTGTCATGGTAACTACACTCACTTATTTCTATTTAAATCTAGTAACGTGTTTGTGATATAATTTACTACATAGTTAATAATGATGCAACAATCTACTATTCCTTTCTATTTAAATCTTCATGGTATTGAGACTATTGATCTATTTATTGTACATTAATTGCATTTCTTTCTAATATATATATATATATATATATATATATATATATATATATATATATATATATATATATATATGTATATGTGTGTGTGTGTGTGTGTATATATATATATATATATATATATATATATATATATATATATATATATATATATATATATATATATATATACACACACACACACATACATTTGGTATAGATTTATCACAGCCTCAAGACAACCTGTGATAGCATGCATGCTTTTTAAGAAGTCTAGAGTATATGTATCACTGCTCCTCTCAACAGATCAGATTTAACTGCTCAATATTTGAAGGCTGTCTTCTTTTCACTGTTCTGTTCAGCTCAATTCAGCAATGAGACTGGGCAATGAACCAAGAGGCTTTGGTGGTTCCTCCACAGCAATAAGAACATGTATTCAAAATCAACATTTACAGCATGCTACCCTTGGGAATAATACTGTGTCAATACTTATAAGCACTGCTGTAATTGAATCTTCTTTATAATACTATAGCTCAAAGGCCTTTACTGATGAAAAAGTGTGGGGTAGTTTTCTTGGCTTCAAAGACTCCAATCCCCTTGAGAAGGGGAAAGAAATGAAGCTGAAAAAGCCATACAGTGAATAACGCAACAATGTTGGCTGCTGCCACTATCACTTCAGTATAGATTGCAGAGATCACCTCCTTTACAACGAGGTGGAAAACATTCATCACTTGTTTAGGTTTTGAACCCAGATGCTCATTGAGAAAGAATGAAGGTTGCCTGGGTACTTGTGTCTTTTCAGCAGTGCATTACACAGCCAGACTGGTGATATAAAAACATATATTTTAAAGCAGTCCTTAGCTGGAAAAATTGATATTTAAAAACAAAGATAGGTGGTAGCAATCAGAGGGGTGAAATGACAGAGCCTTCCTTTCAAACAGGCCTATTATTTGGATGAGTGTCGGATACAGAAAACAAGAGGAGAAATAGCTATAGACACTCCAGAGACAGCAGAGTGAACATTTATCTGTGTCCATTGCTGTCACTGAAACAGATGACGCAGAAACAGCTGGGGGTTAGAGCCGAGGAAGAGAAGAAATGAGAAAAGGACACCCGCACATGATCCACATGTAAGTTGACATTGTCTGAAGAGATGAAGATGTCCTTAGGTGTTGGATTGCTCTGAGTTACAGTATAACCATTTAAGTTGATTCCAAGAGTCTGAACTTTTAAATCCTTTTGATACTGAAAACAGTGAGTTGCTATAGCACATGTACTGTAAACACGGACTAAAAAAAAAAAAAAAGATTTGAGACATTCATGTTTGAAACCACCCCACAGAATTAAATATTACTGCACCATACCCACCTACACCCCCTACCTGCTGTTTAGTCATGCCCTCTTTCAAACCTGCCAATGAGGACGGCAGTGGTTTTCTTTCGCAGCCCTTCAGAGGTGAAAGGCATGAGAAGAGAGCGCTGTACTTGCCTGGACACTTTTTTTTGTCTTTTGTAATAGAAGATCTACAGTTTTAAAAATGACCCCTGGGGTGGCCTACCTTTGCCTGTTTGTTTGATTACACTGATATCGACTGAGCTGCAATAAAGGACTCTGAGCTGAATATTGATCTGAAGGGGACAGTCTCATCTTTCACACAGTCTCCACTGCCATCCTACCGAGGCACACAGAGGAACCACTTGGCAAGCAGCTACAGGCTGTGGTGAATCTAAACCCATGTTGCAAGGCTGGGATTTATACACTCATGGATTACTTTGTAATACCTTGTAAAAGACTTGGGACACCATTTGCAATAAATTGCAGTTCATAAGAATACGAAAATAATATGAAATAATATTCTAGTACAGGGGTCTCTGGTCCTGGAGAGCGATTGGATCTTCTGGTTTTCATTTCAACTGAGGTCTCAGTTAATTAATTGCACCAATTATTGCTTAATCAGTCAAGTTAACAGATATTCCAAATCTTTAGCTATTGATGATTTAAAGACACCTAGAAAGCCTGCAGGATTTGGACTCTCCAGGACCAGAGATCTCTGTTCTAGTGCAAGTGTAATGTGTAATTGCATTTAAAGGAATAATGCATGCCTTGTTCGTTATATTTTCATCTGTCTATTATCCCTTAATGTACTGTTTCTGCAGGATAGTTGACCAGAAAATATCAAATTTCTGCTTTGAAAAAGTCCCACAATAAAAAGACTAGCTTGATGTTTTGGACTATAATAGATGAACAAAAGCAAAGTGTAGAACTGCAAAATGAAAAGAAAGCATGTTGATATCTAAATTTTTCATGAAAATCCTTTAAGTTATTCTCTCCTCATTAAGAGGGGATTATCGACGCATGCAGTTTCCTGGTGTCCTAACTTGCTGACAGCATGGAGACAAGGTGACAATTCAGCCCCTGAATTAGTGCTGATATGTCAGCGCGCTGTTCCAGTTATCCTGGGCAGATTATAAAGGGATGGCTACAGATAACGTTGTGTTGATGTCTGCAGGTTTCTAAATCCCAACAATAAGGATAATTTCAATTTTACAATGTGCCTTCTGTGCTTTCAGAACATCACTGGCAAGAAGACACATGGAAGGTCAAAGAGATATTGTAATTTCTGTGTGTGTATGTGTATGTGGGTGTGTCATGTTTCTTTTTAAAAGAGCACATACATACATACATACAAAGATGGATACATGTGCATTGCTGTTTGAATATTTCAAAGATTTGTACAGCTGCACAGCAGTGAGACAACATTGGTTCAGATTGACCAGGTTGACTCTACTTTTCTATCTTGGTTATGTTTCCATGGGGGTTTCAAATCCTCTGCTGCTTCTGTTATCTCAGGAGTCCAACATAGAACTGTTTTTGAACCACTGTTTTTATAGACATGCTCTCTCTGGGTAAAGTCAGAATGCTGTTGAGATTTATTCCATAAAATGTGTCCAAATATTCCCTTTACTGCATCTATTTATCTCTACATCATCATTTTAACTTGGATCCCTCTACATGAGGAGAATATCTGCTTGTTATATGCAGGCTGTGCATTCTATTCAAAGTGCACATTATGCTTGGGAAATAGTATTCTACGTGATGTACTATGTTGCTTTCTGATAGGATAGTATGTAAGGGGTGATATTGAGGTATGCTATAGTCAAGACTTTTATATTATACAATGGCTGTAATCCAATAAATGGAAGGTAGTTTAGTCATGTGTTTTATATGGAGGGTAAGTGTTACAGTATGTATCTAATTATCAATCCAATTAGAAAAAAAACATTTTTATTAATAATAATAATAATCATACAGACAGGATTACAGGCAACTTTTTAACTATCCTGATGCAATGTAGATGACAGACTCTAAAGGGCGACTTTGCTAAGTTGATTCACTGTATAATACAAAGCGTAGGTTCATTTTATCCTGTGACCTTTACATCAGTCTTCCCCAGCTCTCTGTGGATGCACTCTATCAGTATTACTGATCAACTACATTATACAGCCGTGGGTTCTATGAGTCCCCAAGCAAGTTCAAATCATTCCTTACAGAGAATTCATCACAATATCATTTCAGACTCACTCCTGTAACTATCCAGGCTTTCTACTGAATCTGGCAATGCAGCTCCATTACAGTGGCCAACTGTTATAGAGTTTAAAAACCCACTGTGAATATACATTTTCTTGACCTACAGATGCATGCATGTGTTTGTAGTATCTTGAATATTTCACAGCTTCTTAACCTTTGACCTCTGTGCAGTGAGAAAGAATACTGATAGGGTTCAAGAGCTTTCACTATTCCAAACTCAGACAGGGGGATTTTAATCCCCTGGCACACTACAGTATCATTAATGACACTTATTAATAGCATTCAAGGTTTTATGTTGTAGTTCTGTCTGTGATTTGATATTGTCTTTTTGGCTTAACAATCCTTTTTTATTGTGATAGTCATTGCTAAGGAGGGCAAAATACTAAGAGATATTTAATGATGCACTTGTTTTTCATTGACTGTGGAAAAACAATCTGATATTCTAACCTTAACAGAGAAAGCTCCTCTACAAACAGAGCCGATTTTGTTCAAGACGGATGTTTGTGTTAGCGATGGCAAGGTCTGCACGTGGAAAGGTACAATATCTATAGAAGTTGGTATTTTCATTCTTAAAAGAGTAAACAAGCTTCAAACTGTAGACTAAATGAGACAATGAAGTATTTGTTTTATTACTGTAAAGCTATAAATATCTGCGACCAAAATATTTGGCGAATCACACCCATTAAATCGATTTTGCTCCAGAAATGTTGACGACTTGTTGCAATATGTGAAGCATGTACTGTTAATGGAATTTGATATTCGTGCCAAAAATATTTGTGGCTTTTTTTCATACAAGAGTATTCAACAAACATGTGGCAGGCTTGGGTCCCCAGAGGTTTTCTCAATGTTTGTTGGTAATACAGATTTGTGGAGCTGATACTGTTTTTTGGATATTAAGCAAAGTGATGGTTTATTTTTAATCGATTAGCTATTAACTTATTTGTCCCTCAATAAACAATACATCCAGTGATCAGCAAGGAAAAGGATTTATATCCTACCTCAACCCAATACAGCCCCGCTGTGAGACTCCTCCGCGCCAGCCACTATCTTCCTTTTTTGGGCTCTGTATAACTGTGGAGGGCCCCTGAACGTGGCTTCTCTATGGTCAGTCTCTCCACTTATCTGCAAGCTAATTTTTGAGCAGGGGTACCTCCAAAGGTGAGGCCAAAGCCAAAGAATGTATTATAAAATATTTAGTAGTGTTGTCTAGTCTGTTTTAATAAATAATCTATTGCTTGAGAGTACTGACTAAACAACAATGACATACAGACTCTAGCTTTCCAGACCTCAGAAGTTTCTTGTGAAACTGATGTTATTGTTTGCAGCTATTAGATGTTTGAAAACATGCCATTTTGAAAGTAATATTTTCCTTTTGGCATGCCTACAAGGTGGTGTACTTGAACGATAGCTCACTCACACATCCTGCCTATTGGTTTTCATCCATTCCCTAATTCATTCATTCAGTCATGCATGCATCCATTTGCTTGTTCCACTGCTATATCAGTGTAGCACTATGTCATTCTAGAGATGCTGTTCTGATTAAACAAAGACTTGCAAACCGGATAGCAGGAGACATATCTATAATCAGAAAGAATATTTATGTATTGCATTTGTGCTTTTTATGAGAGGCATTCTAATTACATTTTATTTATGGATGGTTTCCAGATGAGCAGGCATAATAACTTATTTTGAAGGCCCTGCTGTTTTGTTATTATTTTAAATTTGGCAGAGCTCTTAAATACTGTCTATTTGGTGCTTTTTTTTCTTAACAAAGGTAAAGTAGTCTTCTTCTCCCATTGCTTTACTACTTACAGTACATGCACTTTTGACAAAGATAGTAATTAATGAGACTTTTCTATTTTATGGTTAAGAACCAAAGGATTGTCATCCCAGCAAAACCAATAATAATGGTAATAAAGCTAATAAGAGATAAGAACAGTATTGCTTAAAACCCCATGCATTTTCTCTTTAGATAAATAAAAGTTAAGTGAGAAAGAAGAAAGAGTCCCAAATAATAATAATAATAATAATAATAATAATAATAATAATAATAATAATAATATTATTATTATTATTATTATTATTATTATTATTATTATTATTATTATTATTATTATTATTTGTGAGCAGATTCACTTATCCAGGGCGGCTTACAGATGTTACAAAATATCACAATGCAAAATATCACATTACTAATAACAGCAGTTATAAAATACAATAAAATCAGCAGAAAATGAGAGCAAATTCAAATACGAGAAAAATAAACGGTAATAATATGTTTAATAGTGAAATCGATTAAGAGCTGTTAAACTTATAGTGAAAATATTTGCTTATACAAGTAAATTCCATTAAGAGCAAGTAGTAAGTATAATAAATGAGTAAGAATGATTTCAAATAAGAGTAATTACAAAAAAAAAAAAAAAAAAACATGAATATGGTTACCTTTAAGAATAAAATCAACTACAGGATACAGAAAATATAGTTAGAATTCAGAGCAGTAGTACAATACAGCAAAGTGTGAAGCAGTTAAGTGCAAGTACAAGATGATGCAAGTACTGGTACACCTGGTTGCCATATAGTTCAGTATAGTCAAGAGTTGTGAAGTTTACAGGTACTACTGTCTGAACAGGTGTGCTTTGAGGAGGCGCCGGAAGTTGGTCAGGGACTGAGCAGTCCTGATATCCATGAGTAGGCCATTCCACCACTGAGGGGCAAGGGTGGAGAAGGAGCGGGCTCTAGGTGGTGTAGAGAAAAATAATAGTCTGGAGATAGGAGGGAGCAGAAAGGTTGAGAAAGCGGTAGGCTAGTACAACAGCTTTGAATTGGATGCAAGTGGCAATAGGAGCCAGTGGAGGGAGTGGAAGAGTGGAGTAGTGTGGGAGAAACAAGGAATGGAAAAGTCAACCTGAGCAGTAGAGTTTTGGGTGAGCTGGAGCGGATGGATAGCGGAAGCAGGGAGGCCAGCCAGGAGGGAGTTACAGTAGTCAAGCTGGGACAGTATTGGGGCCTGAACTAGAAGCTGTGTGTAGTTGATGAGGAAGGGACAAATTCTGCATATATTGCTGTGGAAGAAGCGACAGGAGCGTGCCAGAGTAGATATGTGCTGAGAGCAGGAGAGGGAGGGGTCGAGGGTGTTCTTGGTGGTTGAGGAGAGAGAGAGGATGGTGAATTGAAGAGGAATAGAGATCACCAGTAGAGAAGGGGAAAGAAAAGGAGGTCTGATTTGGAGAGGCTGAGTTAAAGATGATGCAAGTGCATCTAGGAGGAGATGGCCGAGAGACAGGTAGAGATACAGGAGGAGATGTGGGAGACAGAGGGGTGAAAAATGTTCCCCTGTAAAATTCCTTTCTGATGATGCTACTCAACACTGCAATCTTGTGTTTTTCATTTCTGTTTCTATTCAGTACAGACAATAAGGGCTACTTTAAAGATTTCCAAGCGTTAGTTTGTGCTAAAACTTTCATGAACCTTGCACACTCATATTAAATCCTTTTTAAAAAAATAGAGGCAATTTAAATAATTTGATGCAGCTGGATGGCATGGCATTCCATTTAACGCCATATTGAGTCATATTGTGTGGAACCAACAGGCAGCCATGCTTAAAATTTCCTTTTTAATGGGATAAAAAAAAAATCTATTGCAATTTTCAAATTCAGCCAGTACATCGGGGGTGACTAGAAATGAACAACACTAGATTAGCGTGTTGATTAGCATCATCAGAAAGGCATTTTACAGGGGAAAGTTTTTTTTTAAAATTTGCAACAACATCATTATTTAAATAATGCAATGTTTATACAAGATTTGTTTAATTAAAAGCATTGACAGTAACATGACAGACTGAACTACAATACAATTAACTATTTCAATTTCTAATATCTGGGATACAGACAAAATATTTTCACATATTTACAAGCCTATAGTTATTCAGAGTTATAAGCTATAGGGTCAATTTCTACCATCTACACCAAAATTTAATTTCTTAATTGCTTATTGTTATGTGTGTTCTGTTCTCTCTAGTTTCTGCTAGTCAAACGAGTTTGCCAAAGCTTAGTTTTATCATTTTTGTCTTGTGTTTGTCTTAGTGAATATGATAAGGAGGAAACACGTTGTGATAATGATGTTTCAGGCTCTGCTCAAAATGAACAACAGCAGGCAGAGACAACTCTTTAAACAGATTCATTCAAAAAAGGAATTATTTCCCTTGCACTGTATTGCACTAGATACAATGAGAAGTAGGAATGGACTGCTGTGTTGACTCCCAGTGATGAAGCTATGGACTTTATCACAAATCCTGTCACTTCACAAACTGGCACAATCGAGAGTCCGTGCTTGAGAGAGAGCCAGGACTGAGTTTGCATGAACACGTCAGGAGAGAGATTTGCTTGTAGTAGATACTATGATTCGACTAAGCCCACCCCCCACCCCTGGGGGGTCGGTAACCACCCACCCTCACTCCCTCAGGGAGTAAATTGTATACACACACACACACACACACACACACACACACACACACACACACACACACACACACACATACATATATATATATATATATATATATATATATATATATATATATATATATATATATATATATATATATATATATATATGGAGTAATGGTGCACCAGTCAACCATTTCAAGAGCTCTGCATAACATTGGCCTGTAAGGGAGGGTGGCAAGAAAGAAGCCGTTACTCAAAAAGTACCATCTGAAAGCACGTCTGGAGTTTGCCAGAAAGCATGGGTAGAGCTTTTTGGCCAAAACTCAAAGAGATATGTGTGGCGCAATCCTAACACTGCCCATGCCTCAAGACACACCATCCCTACAGTGAAGTATGGTGGTGGCAGCATCATGCTGTGGGGATGCTTTTCATCAGCAGGGACTGGGCATCTTGTTACAATTGAAGGAAGAATGGATGGAGCCAAATACAGGAAAATACTGCAAGAGAATCTGCTTCAGTCTGCTAAAAAACTGAAGCTTGGGAGGAAATTCACCTTTCAGCAAGACAATGATCCCAAGCACAATGCCAAAGCAACATTGGAGTGGCTCAAGAATAAAAAGGTGAATGTCCTACAGTGGCCCAGTCAAAGTCCTGATCTCAATCCCATTGAGAATCTGTGGCACTATTTGAAAATTGCGGTCCACAAGCGTCATCCAACCAACCTGAACAACCTGGAGCAAATCTGCCAAGAAGAATGGGCCAAAATCACTCCGACACTGTGTGCAAAGCTGGTACATACTTACCCCAAAAGACTTAAAGCTGTTATTGCAGCGAAAGGTGGCTCTACCAAATATTAATGTGTGGGGGTTGAATACTTATGCAAGCAAGATATTTCAGTTTTTTATTTTTCTTAAAAATATTTCCCAATATAAAACCAATGTCATCTTACAAATTGATTTTGAGTTTAAGTGTTTTAAAAAAAAAATATCAAACAGAATGAAATTTCAATGTACCATTTGTAATTCAGTAATATGAGAGAATTGGTCAGGGGTCTGAATACTTATATATATAATATATATATATATATATATATATATATATATATATATATATATATATATATATATATATATATATATATATATATATATATGTGTGTGTCTACACAGCCTTCTAGATGTTACATTTTCCAAACAAAATTCACCCTTTTAAGTCAATAAAGTATAACAATTTGCCTAAGTCTGTGAAAAACTATGTGAGGTGGCGTTCCTGAAATTATTTACCATGGATGTAAAAAAAAAAAGACTTTTTTACAAAAATTCATGAAGACCAACATATGTCATTGATGTTTACTTTTACAGCAGACCATAAAAAACGACTGACGATAATACCAGATGTACAGCATCTCTAGAGCCCCCTTGGCAGATAAAAGCATCCTTTAAGAGCAACACTCTGGAGAGGAGGGGGGAGAGAGGGGGCAAACGGCACTTTTGATCTAATTCAGGTAATGGGTTCAAATCATGTCACTTTTATCTAAGACTCCTAATTTCCATAATGGGCAACTTTTACTGTTAAGTCATTAAATTGCTCATAATGCCTCCATTTCGGTAATAAGCAGAAGCTCTGTGAAGGTCATGGAAAGTCACCCCCCCCCCCCCCCATTTCACTCTCCTCGAGTCCCTTGTTCATTTCCACTTTACCCAGACTCTAAATGGCCCTCCATTGAGGTTTCACCACAAACTTTGTTTAATTATAATTGTTACCACAGTCTGCTTAATGATCTCTATTCAAGGAAAAGAAAGAGAAAATGAATCACAGTCACCACAAATGTGTGTGGATAGAATGTGGCTGTATTCTACCACACCGCCTGGAGTCCCCATTTCCCCATACACTCAACAGAACAGCAGTTTATCACTAATAGTCTGAAAGGGCTTATGTTTAAAGGGCTAACAAGGGCTAAAACGGTGTCACTATTATTATTAGTCCTGTACGTAACACTCTCCACTCCCCCTTCTCGTATATTTGAATGGTTTGGTCCAGAATCAACTCGTCTCACTGTCATATTGCAGCTGTGAGTGAAGAGGTTTTTAAAGGGAAGTTCATCTGTTTGCAAAAGAAAGGCGTGTAAGGCCACAGGCACCCTTTATTTGTTTGTTGCGATTCAGTTTTATCTTTTAAATAAATGTTTAGCTTATTTTATCTACATTATTTCTTATATATGGGTCTAAAATTAAGAACTATTCCAATTATTACATCTAATTTTAAAACGCTGACACCTCAGCACAGCGTTGATACAGGTTCCCTTCACCTCGCTTCATTATTCACATCTGGTGTTCCAGACCAGGCAGGCTATATTCATTACTAATGTCTCAAGGGTTTCTTAGGTTATTGTATGACAATGTACGTAATGTGTTTTTTTTTTGCATAATATATCTCTAATCCTAACCCTAACTCCAAACCTAACTAACCCTAACCCTAACCCTTTTCTGATAGAATTGAACTGGCAGAAGGCACAGGTGTCGTTGTCTATCCATCAACAGTCCAAAGCACCTTTGACCATTGCTGCATAGTCCAATTTTTGTGTTCTTGTGCATATTTTAGCCTTTTAGTCTTGTTCCCCTTTCTTAACAAATGTATTCTTACTGCTACACATTTCTGTGTCCACAAGTCCTACACACCCATCACCCTTTATTTACACTTTATCATGCTTTCACAACAATTCAAAGTTTTATACAGAACATAATTAACATAATGATTTGTCCTTAAATGAACCCCAGTCGCATGTAAACAATTAATATTAGGATTTATATAGCTTAATTTGCATTGCTGTTTGCACGATATGTTATAAAGTAATCATTCCCTATTCCTCACTAATACCACAACGCACCTTAACAACCTTTGAATGTAATTCCCATTAGCAACATGGAGAAATGGCTCTTCCTGACTTTTCAAGTGCACTTTGCTGATGTTGTTGCTAGTTTAATTAATGCAGAATAACATACAGTGGTACCATTAGCAATGCCTGGACTCAAGACAGGCTGTCGTAACAAGGAACATCCATATTTGCATTTACCTAGAATTCCCTAACAAATATATATATTTTTTTTTCAAAGTAAATAATATTTTAGAGAATAAAGACTTAAAGACTTGCTTTACTTTGCAGGAGTACAAAAAAAATAAAATAAAAAAAAACAAACAAAAAAAAAACCCACTTTGAATGTTTGACACATATCCTATACAAATATAAGGTCCACGTGGTCAGATACAATTAACATATTCCATGTACTACAATTCAGGAGTGCTGTGGTAATTCCCCTTTTTTCTTACCTCTTATTAGTATAAGCAATATTTTCACTGGTTCAGTTGTGCTTGACTGTGCTTTTTTCTTACTTTTAAGATCTAAAGATATTTATTCAGTACAAAACTATAGATGTTAAAGTCTATATACCTGCGTCCATAACTCCTACAGGTCAGCACCACAATTATTATTATTATTATTATTATTATTATTATTATTATTATTATTATTATTATTATTATTTAAAACAACATTATTTTACTTTCAGTAATTGGGGAACCTATCCTAGATTTTGCTTTGAGGGCAGAAGAAGATAAAAAGATGTCTACAGTATAGATTTTCTTTTGGCTGAAATTAGTCAGTCAGAAAGCCTGTTTGGAATGTGTGAAGATTGGAAAGCACTGACGGCAGTAATTGAAACTGACAGCGGGTTGAGCACAATGACACAGTAGGTAACAACAATCATAACCCTGTAATCTTCCCAGCATGCCATGCATGCCTTCCTGGGTAAACAGAATTACAGAGCTGACACCCACCATCTTTATTTCTCTTCTTCTTCATCGATCGCTTGATTGGGTATGAGCTGTAAATCATGCCAGTGAGTAGGGAGTTTGTTAATAGTGCATGTGTGAGGGTATGTAAAGGGCAGGGAGGATTTGTTTGATAGAGCCATGTAGTCTGACATGTGACAGATTGTATTCTCTCCTCAGTGGCAAAGATTCGGCCTGCCTCGTTACCTCAGGAGGAGTCTTGCTCGATGTGTTGTTCGTACCGGCTGTCTTAGTTTTGTACATTCCTTTCCAAACAATATCTCTCCTTTGTTTCAAAACCCAGATTTTAGAAACCGTACCTTTTTTTGTCTTCTTGCTCTTCCGTCTTGGGGGCAGGGCCTGGATTTGAGTCTCTGAACCGGGCCCTGGGTGCCCTTGTATCCCATATTCTCTGAAAACAGTGCCCTATTGTTTTACTTGCCTAGTGCATGGGGTCCTGGATACCACAGCAGCAGCAGCATATGTTATCTCATATGCTGTTTGTATTTAACCTTCCTGTTTTGCCTTTGGTGGATCTAATCTTACAAAACATTTAAGATTAGCGGCTTCTGTTTCATCTGGGATACAACCGATTGCCATTAAAGATATCCAGTTAACTGCAATTGCAGGGTTTGCATGGTAAACAGGGTTTTTACAAGGCACTGATATACTGGTGGATTGTTGGTGAGTATCTTGATGTTTCTTTAGGAAACTTTCTTTATTAGTTCAACTTTAGTACTAGGATCACATCCAGAATGGCGGTGACCCCACCATGGCATTTTAATGTACACATGCTTTAATTTGTCACTTCGATTTATATAACAGTTTAAGTTATGGGTTAATCATGAATTGGCTGTTCTGCGACTTCTCAAGTGCTTCAGTTAACTGCAAAATTTTGGAAGCAGGCATACATTAATCACAGTGAATAATGAGCATGTGAGATTTCAGCAATCAGTCCTAGATTGTGTCTTAGCTGTTTGTATTCCTTCATCTACACTAATTGGATCTGTTCGTATCTCCATGGCTGCTGGGATGTGCTAGCTAAAGTTCATCAGCCATTGGCTTTGTTTTCATCCCTTTAGTTAGTCCCAATATTTCAAAGATGATGGGGGATGAGACTTCTTAGCCTGCTTGTTCCCAAGGAGAGAGAGATAGAAAATGACCATTAAGACTAACAGTTTATTACAGTAATGAATCAGTACGGGGTTTTTTTGCATTGACTAGGTAACATACTGTAAGGACAAATGAAACCTAATTTCATTTACTTACTTAAAAACTTGAGAAGACACACACCTTACTTGTATTAGTTTTTCTCAAATCTTTCAGTCTATTGTGAATGGCAATATTAATGCCCCCATGCTTCTGCTCAAATATAATGGGGAGTTTAATGGAGTGAAGAAGGCTGCTGATGCCAATGCTTCTCCAGACAAGCTCAAAGTCAGGTAAGGCAGATAGAACACAATGGTAATATAACTCAGCATTAGTGCAATAGAAGCCAGAGCCACCCATCGTCATTACAAACAGCATAGCTAATGATAGCAAATGGAAAGACAGGCTTTAAACATATACATTCCTTCATATGGACACTTATACAGTCCAAGCTTTGAAAAGAACACTATTTTAATGTATTTCCTATTTTTTAAAAGAAAAAAGGTTGTTTTAAATATCATAATGTAATCTTTCAGCCATCACATTGACCAAAAGCCACTGGGAAATTTGAAGCACCAGTTCATATCATAATTGGAATCAAACTGGTCTTCAGAGGAAAAAAAAAAAATGAAGATTGGGATTCATCACCAGACCTCAACAAGAAGGGTTAAAAAAACAACATCTCATTCATGGTTTACAAAATACCAACTACTCAAATGGTTGTGATTGCCTGACAATCCTGAATTGATTGAGTAGACTGTTCCGGCATTGTACTAGCACAGAAATTACCTATGGAACGGTGTAGTAGCCCTAACTGCCCTTGGTCTTTTTTCTTGATTGCAATCAAAGTAGCTCATTGGATTACCAACAAGCCTCACTTCACACGTCCTTGGCTCAAAAGGTCAACTTCTAACCCTGTGGTATTTTCAAAAATTGTAATGAAAAATAAATTGACAAGCTTTGTAGAGCTCTGGAGTAATTTAATATAAATCTAGGTACAACCATGTTGCACAATCATAATTACACCTTTGATGATGCCGTGGCAACGTTGGGTGTTTATTGTCTAGGGGGTGTCAGAATCTTGACAAAAAAACACAACAATCTGAAATTCAAGAACTGAGATGGAATTAGTAAGTCTATTTTACTCTCAACTCGGACCAATCCTCCAGCAGGAAATTGGCTATGCTCTGTTGATGCTGCAGACACTAACTGTGGACGAGCTTAAATTAAACCCAACAGACTTGTCCACACAGATCAGTTGCAACTCATTTGGTTAAACCTGGACTGAGGAAGACAAGTTGGTTCAATTAACCTTCGAATAGAATAGGACAGGGACAATAAAACTACAAAACCTTCCCTAGGGCCAGGCTGCCAAAAGAAGTCTCCCTTGGAGGGAATCCTGAAAAACAATTTAACAATGCCATTAGCAGACCACACCACTAAATGCAGGTGGTACAATTACTCTACAGGTTTGCTGATATGGTGGCTCACTACTGCAGACATGGTACCATAGTACTTCAACATATTATCAGAGTGTATTGGATTCATACCACAGAGCTACTGGGCTAAATTCTCAAAGCTCTTTACTCCAAATTGTCATTAGCGTATTTTTTTTTTATGAACAAGGAAAAAAAAATCATCTTCAAACAAGTGTTTCAGACTCTGTTTTTGTGACTCAGACTCAAGTCACGGCCACAGAAGACTAGAGACATATTAACAACGAGTCATTTTTCCTGTCTTGCTTCCTCTAAAACTTACACCAACAACTACATCTCTTAGAATACAATGTCTTCAGTTACTAGAAAACTGTGCAATAGAAATCCACACAACAAAACATTACACAATCACTGGTTAGCCCTGTTGTCTTTTCAGCCAATCGTGGTAAGAATAAGAAATTGGAAGCGAGTTAAATTGTAATGTAAATACGCTCCCAGTCTAGCTACAAATTAAACTGCAACCATTGTGAAGGTTACAAGTAAATAATTATTTGGCTTTTAACGAGCCTATCTCTTTACTACTTTAAACCTCGTTCTTTGTTAAGCACTGTAGAAATGCATTTCTTAAACTGCATTCTTGAAAAATACTTAATTTGATTTTGCTGTGCTCCCTGAATTTCTAGAATATAATTTACTTGCACTGAAAACAACAGAACATTTTTCACCTTAGTAATTTTGAGTTTACTGAAAACAAAAATTTATGAAAAAAGAATAATCATAAGTTAAAATCATACTTTTAGAGCTTCTTAATTCATATCAGAAAGCCACTGTTTGATTAAACATTCTGTGCTTTGCTTCTAGTCTCGACTTCTTCCCACCACACGCCATCACTGTTTGCAAGCAACATCAATTAATTCACCAGGCAAATCCAATGTAAAACTAGCCACTAAAATCTCAAATCGAAACTTGCCTACCGTCAAATAGGCAGATATATCAGACTGATATGAGAGAAGGACTGAATAACTCGGACTCGAATGATAGTGACTCGGACTCGAATGATAGTGACTCGTACTCTAATGATAGTGACTCAGATTCGGACTCGAATGATAGTGACTCGGATTCATACTGTAATGATAGTGACTCGTACTCTAATGATAGTGACTCGTACTCTAATGATAGTGACTCAGATTCGGACTCGAATGATAGTGACTCGTACTCTAATGATAGTGACTCAGATTCGGACTCGAATGATAGTGACTCGGATTCATACTGTAATGATAGTGACTCGTACTCGAATGATAGTGATTCAGACTCTAATGACAGTGACTCAGACTAGACTGATAGTTACTCCTACTCAGGCTTGTTTTATCAGCAAAGGCAACATATATAAAAGAGATTTCAAAGCATGCATTGGACAGCTATTTATGTGCAGAAAAAAAGTACTGGCTATTTGCAGACTGTAAATTAATTTAATAACATACAGTAATGGAACCTCTGTGCCAGGCAGTATATTCAACACAAAGCAACCATTATTGGCATATTTGATGATCTACTCAAAAAAGTCCCTGGATGTAAGCTGAAAGTCAGTTGCTGTTATATTTTCAGCTTCCTGCAAGGTGTGTACAGTACACCTGGGTTACATAAGGAATTGTCTACTAACAACTGGCATGCAGGAGTCTTTCATATGCCAGGCACAGCAAATTGCATCCAATAAAAGGATATTCCAATTGATCTGTGTCCTGCAAGGGGTATAGGTATTCCAACAGAGAAAACTAAAAAAAATAAAATAAAAAAAAAAAAGTATTATGAAGCCTGATAAACGTTGTTTCTACTAAGTAAAACACATTGTTTCTCCCCTGACAATGACTTTACCTCTTCACACAGAAACCTTCAGCACTGACAGAGATGACAAGGACTTGCACTGATGATTTTATAAAAAGTTTATACCCCCTTTAACTTTTTTCACATTTTGTTGTGTCAGTGCCTCAGAGTTTCATGTATTTAAATGATGATTTTTTTCCCACTTATCTACACTCCATACTTCACACTCTTAAGGGGAAAAATATTTTTATTGAGAAAAAAATTATATCTTAAAAATACAAAACTGAAAGATCATAATTGGATAAGTCTGTACACCCCTGAGTTAACACTTGGTGGAAGCACCTTTGGCAGCAATTACAGCTGGGAGTCTGTTGGGATAGGTCTCTACCAACTTTTCACAACTACATTTGGAAATATTTGACTATTCTTCTTTACAAAACTGTTCAAACTCTGTCAAGTTCCTTAGGGAGCATTGATGAACAGCAATCTTCAAGTTATGCCACAAATTTTTGATTGGATTTGTGTCAGGGATCTGACTGGGCCACTCAAGGACATTTACCTTTTTGTTCCTTAGCCACTCCAGTGTAATTTTGGCTGTGTGCTTTGGGTCATTGTCATATTGAAAGGCGAATTTCTGTCTCAGTTTCAGCTTTCTTGAAGAGGGCAGCAGGTTTTCCTCAAGGACTTCTCTGAACTTTGCTCCATTTATTTTCCCTTCTATCCTGACAAGTGCCCCAGTTCCTGCTGATGAGAAGCATCACCATAACATGATGCTGCCACCATCGTGCTTCACAGTAGGGCTGGTGTTCTTTGGGTGATGTGCTCTGTTGGGTTTGTGCCAAACGCTTTGCATTTAGGCCAAAAAGTTCCATTTTAGTTTCGTCAGACCGCAAAACTTTTTGCCACATGGCTACAGAATCTCCTGAGTGTTTTTTTGCATACTTCAAATGGGATTCAAGGTGGGCTTTCTTGAATAATGGCTTCCTACCATACAGGCCAGATTTGTGGAGTGTTTGGGATATTGTTGTCAAAGGGATGTCCAAGGGATATTCAAGGCCTTTGATACTTTTTTATACCCATCCCCTGATCTGTGCCTTTCAACAACTTTGTCCCGGAGTTCTTTTGAAAGCGCCTTGGTGCTCATGGTTGAGTCTTTACTTTGAAATGCATTAACCAGCTGAGGGAACCTACAGGAATTGTTGAATTTATCCTGAAATCATGTGAATCACTACAATTTAACACAGGTGGAGACCACTTAACTTGGTGTGTGATTTTGAAGGCGATTGGTTACAGCAGAGCTAATTTAGGATTGCTATTACAAGGGGAGTGGACACTTATCCAACCAAGCTATTTCAGTTTTTTATTTTTAATTAGTTTTCTACAAATTTCTAGAATATTTTTTCACTTGGATGTTGTGGGGTAGGATGTGTAGATAAATGAAAAAAAAAAAACAATTTTAATGCATTTTAATTCCAGGCTATAAGGCAACAAAGGGTGAACATTTTGAAAGGGGGTGTATGTAGACTTTCTACATGCACTGTATATATATATATAGTTAATTCTCGTTAATACGAATTTCAAGGGACCGGCAACAAAATTGTATTGTCAGTAATTTGTATTATCAGGAATCTAAAGCATAGGTTCAGTAGTGCCAAAAAGCATTACAATACAGAAGACAGGTGCTAATTTGGATGCAAGTTAATACATTTCCCTGTCATTCGTACTAACAGGAATTTTGTGTAAAGTGAATTCATAGTATCAGGAAATTTGTCTAATTCGAATTTGTTTCAATGAGAATTGACTGGATATATTAATGTTTAGCCTATGTTTACCATTGCCTTGTCCACACATTCTGCTTATTAATGTGCATAATGACAGCAATTTACGATCAGTATAAATCCAGTGTAACATAACTAGATCTGCATTACAATCTCTGTGACAGTGACATCTGTTTCAGCATTCCCTATGTGCTTGTAGTCAAAATATCATACGTATGTAATTAAACGACCAGCTTTTTTTTCATGAATGGAATGTAGATTCCCTGGCCTTTTCAGCTGCAGTTCGACATGCGAAACTGACGTAAAACATCATTATCATAAGGAAGACCTCATTCACAAAGCGCAAGTATGACATAACCTGCTCCAGAAAGCATTTTTATGAACACATCCTGTACTAAACATCAGGAGGTACGGATTATTCCCACTGCCATGACAATAATGGCCATGATTTTATGGGCAATGGGTGATGAATTAAGTATTTTATTTCTTGTCTAATGTAAGACACAGGCTGGAAGGAAGTTGTGTAAGCTGTAAGATGGTGTGAAGTCATGTTTAATTAATTCTAACTGTTCCATCAGGGCATTGTTACTATTTGTTTTCTCTTGATTTGTATATGTGCTTAGGGAATTTACATTTTAATGTTTTTTTTTTTCTTCTCAGCAAAGTGTTTAATATTAGAATAGGCTTCTTTTCTATCCTTTTTATGTCGCTGAATAGAATCAAATATGATTTTGAGAATCTCCTTTGAGATATACTTTTGTTCTTGTATGTCTTGGTTAGTACACAGATTCCCACCAGCTGGTTTACCATGGTGCCATATCTGCAGAGGTGCCACCATGTCAGCAGGTTTATATACTTTCCAATAAGTATTTCCATTGTAAATTGACTGGGGCATTTCACTAGGGACCAATTGCAGAGCCATTGTCTTATACATTTAGTAAACTCTAAATCACGGTTTCCTCCCTGGGCAAGATGTGTTTTCTAATCAAGCATAGTATTGTTTCACAACAACTTCTCCTCCGCATCCATCACTGCTTCATTTAATTAGTGGTAACCTTACCTTTTCCGAATATATTGATCACCGTGTAATCAGAACAGAGTGATTAATAGAAAAGTAGACTAAAAATCGATTGTTAGAGTACAGATTATATACTGGAGGTTTTGTTTTTTTTCGTACTGGCCCAAGTGTTTAAAAAAACTGGTAACCTTCAGTGTTCCATTCCAATCATAAAACAATATGATATTGAGATTATTATAGTCTTCAGTATTAAGCAGTACAGTTTTTTAGGGGCACAACTAATATATTGGGTGTGAGCTGATTAAAATAAATATTAGTAAAAGAGCTAACTGTAATGGCAATGTTTCTGTGGGCAAGGGATAAGAAGAAATGGATGAATGCACTAGCATCACTGAAGCCAGGTTAATAACATGTACATACTTACTGAGATAAGAAATCTCTTCAAAAAGAGAACCATGGCTTCTACGGTGCTGCAAGTTTTTCAAACAGTAATTGGTGCTATTTACATGCACAGAAGTAGATACACCTCCACCAGACCATTATTCCAGCTTGTGAATTTGCAGCTGCCTTTTGCTGCAGAACATATTGATGCAGTAACCGGATGCATAAGTTATATAAGTCTAACTCGCATTTTATAAACTGACCGTCAATTTGTATGATAAGATGGATATTCTGTGCTTTAAGGAAATCAGATTCAATGCATAAGCAATACTTTTTTGGTAAAGCATTAAAGTTAAGGTTTAAAAATCAATAATACCATGAACACTTGCAATTCGCATAATTCAACCAAATGTAATTATTGGCAGCGATACCAATCTGACAACAACATGTGTAATAATTTGGGACCTAGTGTGTTTACTGTATTGTAACGCATACATTCTGACATTCTGAAATGATTATGAAGTAGACAAACATTGCACAAGCCTTCGTCAATGTACTAGTAATGAGAAGTGTTCCATGCGATTGGTTGAGCGTATTTTGCAATGCCATAAGTAATTCATCCAGAATTGTACATTATGTTTAAAGTAGTAAACAGTAGTAAACTCTGATTTAAAACTACAAAACAGAAAAACTACCTAGCAGACGAATGATTGGCTAATGCCTTTATCGGTGTAGGAATTCGATTACACCTCAATAAATGCATTCTGACTAATCTTTCTAACTAACCATGTTGCAGTCTGTTGCTGGTGTTTGTAGATTATGTAATAGAACCTGTTTAATTGAAAATTCAAACATGTCATTGCAGTGCAAATATGGAAACAACTGTAGAAGATACCAAAATAAAACAGGAATTGTGATGGTGTGCTCACGATTCACACCATATAAACACCATGTGTGATGCAAACACTCACAATTGTAATTAAAATTCACAATGTTCATTAAATAGCTGGGAGTCCTGCGTTTCTGTTTCAGCTCAAAGTCCTGCCTTTCACACATTCAAGAAGTTTACCGGGCCCTGCAGATGATTGCCTGGGTTTCATAAGGGTTAGCTTTCTTTTATTCTTCAGCTTGATCTTTTAGTTTTGAATCAATAGCTTTTAACAGAGAATGAATCTATGACATCAGCTGCCTGCTTCCTGACCCCACGTTCCCATTCTTCACAAGAACATTAATTGTCTTTTGATTAAGCCTTTGTTGTACAAATTGCTACTGAAGATTAAAGATTAAAAAGTGCCCTTTCCCTCTGGGGACCGACTATTTTCTTTTATACAATGTTCTGCAGTGATTAGTATGTCTAATGCTCAAAGATTATTACCAGTTTATTTCCAGTTTTTCTTTTAAAAATACATTTTTAATTTTTTTTTTATTTCTAATTCCAGAACTTCTGCAACTGTCAGACTTAACCTTTAGAGAGTAATTTGCAGTTCATGCTTATACTAAGTATTTAGCTAGGTTTCTATCATACCTGATTTCACTGTGTTTTTTACTATGCTTTGCCATTCCCTAACTAAGGCACACACTTCTAGAAGTAGTATTTAACTACATGGTTCTTATGTGATGTGATCTACGTTGCACAAGAGACTAAAAAGACACCATCGGACTCATCACACAAGCACAATGTCTGGTTTACTCTCTTAACTGTGCAGCCAAAGCTCCAAAGCGCTGGAATACAAAGCTAATGTTGCATAGATGATTTTTTTTTTTATTAATTGCCAGTTTCAGCAGGTAGAAAATGTTTACGTTTGAACAAACATCTGTCCTCATCATTTTTAATAACTGTAATTTGTCAAGCATGTAATCAAAAATATCATAGGCTGTCAATCAAATTCCCTACAAGTTTAAAGATCTCAGCTTGCATAAAGGAAGCTGGATTGCTGGTAAACCCCTGCCTGATGATCTCCTATAAACTATTTTAGTCTCAGGATGAAAAAACGCATATGAATTGTACAATGCCAAAGGAACAAATACATCCAATTATAGCTCAGGTTTTTATTTGCGCAAATGTACAGTGTAACGTCTCTAAGGATTTCACCTGTTTGTCAGTGTGAGTGGTGTATCACGATAAACCAGAGCAAATAACCTGCACTAAACATTATATATTACATGTCTGACATATACAGTTTGTGTTGATATTAATGGCTATTTTCTGCCCATAACTTCCTGTGTTTTAGTTTGGTCAATTGGTGCTTTCTTTAGAAAGAAGGTCTGAGATTCAGGCAGTTGACACATCTCTATTTCCAACATTATTGTATTCTATTTTTATTTTGTGCCTGTAGCACCAAAAAAACTGTTCAATATTGTAACCTTACTGGATAAAAGCTATCTACTCTCCCAAAGGTCAGCGCTGACACTGGGCTATGTGACCTCCCACATGGTGCCTAACCTCATAAGCACTCTGTATCCATCACACTGCTATCGCTAACCATACATCCTGAACAAGCACCTGCCAGCTAGGCAAAACAAGAATCTGTTCTAGATAGATTAGCAGCGAGAATATGTATGTCGATTTGTCTTGATTACCTTTGTGAGTGGTGTAGTTAGAATGTATTGTGGTTGTTATGTATAATTCAAACAACTAAATCCAACCAATAAAACTTTAAATAGCTTAAAGGCATATTATACACTAAGGCACATACATCCAAGAGGTGCATGCTATCCTGGGGCTATAACATAAACGTATTTCGTGGTCTGCAGGTTATACACTTGGTGCATGTTATACCCTGATAATTACAGTGCACATACAGTGTGAGTGAGTGTGCAGTTGAGATTGCACTATTCCTGTGTGCTGCTAGCTACATCGGCCGAGGAAGATGTAAGGAAATGAGGCACACCTAATCCTCACTGCACCTACAAACACTGTTTCATGGTTTCCTGCCCATAGGTTAAGCTTATCTGACTTGGTTTAGCCACTTAGTCCTATACATCCTGCTGGAAAAAAAATCATGGGCTGTTAGCAGTAAAATGCTCAACATGCAGAAGACGTATCCCGATTCCTACATGCCAGCTGGCTCACATTGCAGTCACGGGCACAGCAGTAGACAGAGCCCTCCTAATGCAGTTATCCTCAGTGGGACTCTGAGTTCTGAGTCTTAACCAGAAAGCTGGGACCGCCTATCCGGGCGCTTTTGATGAAGCTGGGATCTAATCTAGTTCCCTGTTGTCACTTCCTAAAACCTAAATTCACAGCAGGGGGTGTCTCTCTTTGGAAATAACTGTATAAAAGTCACAAAGTCATGTTTGCATTCATCCTCATAAACATTTACGTCTAGATAAGAGACAGTTTACAAATTAAACTAATTACCATTTAGCCTTGATGAGTGAATTTGAATTCCATAGAAACGATTTATGGTGACAAGCAGTACAGATATATGGAGCCTGATTACTGCTGGATCTCTGTCAATGTATCCTTTACCGTCGTCTTTTTTTTTTTATTCATGCATGCATAAGCAAAATAACCATTAAACTCATTCAAGCACTGTTTCTTATTTGCGGAGCGTTTTAAAAGGTGTAAAGCATTAACTATGGTGGCATGAATGTGTTGTTGTGAGTTAAAGAATGTAGATGTATTGCATCAAGGCAGTTTCCCTCACATCACTAAAAAAGTTTCAAAGGGTGTTCAATAACTTTTAGAAGTTGACTAAATCGCATTTATCCCTTTGAGTGTAAGTTAAATGCAAGTTAAATGCTGGCCGCTGCTTCTGAAACACTGCTTCTTTAAAGAAGGGCTTATTGATCGTCCCATGGAGTCTAGTAAGGAGTCAAATAAAACTGTAGTCATATATATATATTAAAATGCCCCACCTGGATGCCCTGTGCTGTGTTTGATGATATGTTGAATTCAGAGTGCTATTTAATGATCAAGTAACTTGAAAACATTATGATCAACTTTGTTTCAAAATTTGCATTTTGCATCTCAAATGACCTTGATGGCTGTTTGCCTTTCAGAGTAAAGGTAATGCCCTTTTTCTTTCTGGAATAAACTTCACAGTTCCAGCAGGAGCACCACAGCCCTAAACAAACTGAATTTCAAAAGCTGGATTAGGCATTTAAAAGTCACAATCCAAATAATAATATGTGCTGGAGCTCCCGGATCCTGTTATTTGAGCTCATTGCTTTTTGTGGGTGTATTCTTATTTCTTCTTCCAATGCATTATGTTTTTTTTTTTAATAGAACCCCCTTTTTAAGCTGTTGTCTTGGGCTGAACATTTTGAGAATATGTTGTATACTTTAAGGGCTTTGAAATGATGAAATTTCTGATGAAGGACTCTTCATCAGTTTTAAAACTCTGCTCGTGACATTTATCAGTCCATTAAACTGCATCAGCCGAATCTTTAAACAAAGCCAAACATTTATTGCTGACTGTCCAAAATTGCTTTAAATTTTACTTCTAATGTGGCCAATTAACCCCAACCTTTGCTAACAGGCATTATGTTTTCAAACCCTAATTGAAATGGATGAAAATTGGTCTGTTATCTCTGGTAGCCTAGTATTAGACCTCATCACTAAAAGTGGAAGGAGAGGAAATAGGATTTTTTGTTAAAGAGCTACTTATCCCATAGCTGATACAATACTTAAAAAACATACTATACTAAGATACAATACTAATGCTAATACTAAAACTACTACCCCTACTACTACAACTACCACTAAGACTACAATGACTAATAGCAATAATAATAATAATAATAATAATAATAATAATAATAATAATAATAATAATACAGAAATGCACATTTCCTGTGCATAGAAATGTAACCTAAATAATATCCTCACCATCGCAGCTACAGGACTGTCTTAATGGATTGCAAGATTAAAAAATGTAAATTGAACAGAACAAAAAAAATAACATATTTAAAAAAAGCATATGACTGGGATGGGTCTAATATCCTTTAATTCAATATTTGTTTTAAAAAAAAAAACACTGAAGAGTCTGAAACACTATGCTTTTAAAGATTAAAAAAAAAACTCTCATTACAAGTTCACAGGGTGAGCAAGAAAAAGAACAAGGCCACATTTGATATTGTTGTGCGGTTTGTGTACTTCGGTGAGGATTGCCCATTGAAGACAGCTCATCCAGCTCATGTAAAGGAATTAATTAGTCAGTGAAAGTTGTCTTGCTCTACAGTGGAGTTATTCATTTGTAGGTACTTTATTGTATATTTATGCATTAAAACTCATGTGTGTGTGTACTTCACTGTTGTAATGACTCAAGGATATGTAGTCGGCTTTGGAGCTACAAAAACAACAACAAAGAAAATGTATTTTGTGCATCTCGGCCTGTGTTTTCTGAAACTGCTGAACTGAAAGTAAAATTGAATTCTCTACTAATTGACTTTGTAAAGTCTATTCTCTCTAGGCTCTTTTTTGGCCTGTTGTATTCTCATGTTTAATTCAAGTTGTAAACATTCAAGTGTTTATCTGAGTTTAGCTATTGCTTGTTTTGTTCGTAGTTTTACAGAGCTCTCATTTACTGACATCAGCCAATCAAGCAAGCCCAGCAGACTTTCCTCACCAGAATCTGCACCTCTTCTCAAAAGCCACTGCCATAAAGTACTCATTGTCATAACTTTCAACTGCCAGACCCTAAAACAACTTGGTCATCCTTATCGTCATGACACACGAGCAAAGGAAACCTATTTTTATTATTATAATACATTCCTAATTGTTATTGATAATAACATTTAGTTTAACAACATACATATACAAATTCTGCCTTGTTAAACCAAGCACAGGACAGAGGCCAAACTGGCACTATAAGCAATGGGGATAATATAACGAGACACAATACAATAACAAATAAATATGAAAACTGCCTGTGTTAGACATTTAAACGTGTCTGCATTTTATTTGGGTATCAGCATCTTGCTGGTTGTAAAGCAGCAGAGACTGCAATTCATTTAAGAGCGTTTGTTTGACTAGTTGCATTGTCAGATTGCAGACTGTGGTGGTACAGTATATTGGGGGAACCCTCATTGGTTCCCTCAGAAGAAATGATGAATGCAAGAGTGACATCATAATGGGGGGCAGTGCTTTAACAACTGGAGCTCTGCTGGTGGCAGAGTGCCTGAGCAACAAGAAGGCAAAAAAAAAAAAGTAGGAACACCATCTTGAGTAGTCAAGTATTATTAGACTCACCTGAATTACACAGACAGTATCACCCCCAGTGTCATGCATGACAAGGGATTAGAAACAGGGGTGGAGAAGGAATATTGGTAACCTGGTGTTTGCTCTCATACCACTGGTAATTGCTACATACAGTACTGGTTCACTTGATGTAAACATGCAATTAGATGCTAGCTTAAACCCTCAATTATGTGGTTCCACCAGGCGTGGAGACAGGCAGTAAAGCAGTAAAAAGAAAATGTGTTTGCTCATTGGGTAGAACTCTTGTTCCTGGTCTAGAAAATATATGTCTGTATGTATGTATGTATGTATGTATGCATGTGTGTATGCATGCGTTCATTCAATAAAAAATGTTAAAACAGAACAAATTCCTTGTTTTCCAGAGACAGGGCTGTGTATCATTCATATGTTTTTTTTTTTTTAAAGCACAACCACTTACTTGACTCAGTCCTCTTTAACAGGTAGGACACATTTCAGTTAACAAGTACATAAAGGCTTCAAGTGTAATTGCAGATTATTTTAAAAGAAAATTGAAAGGCATTGAGCCCAGGTGCCAGCGATATTAAACCAAACAAACACTGTCATAAATATAAGGACACAAGCAACAGTATTTACTAGACCCCTTATTGGTTAACCTGGATCTTTCTGCACCCACCTTCAGGTATCTGATGCCTAATGCGAAGCCCTGTGAGTTTTGGATGAGGCTTCTTTCAGGACTGGACCTCACTTCTTTGGAGACAGCTGGCTTCTCCCTCCCTGTCATGCTTGTCCTTTATTCATGTTGTCCTCTTTAATAAAATAGCTTGAGTGTTTATTTAATAATAACATGTTGAGTTCAAGAAGGGGGCCCTGGCTGCAGCTTCGAATTAAATTATAAGGAGAATAATAAAAGAAAGGTCTGCTCCAGGGGTTGGGGGATCTTCGCATTTTTCATCAGCCGGTGATTGAATTTCTGCATCGGTGCTCAAACAGAGGACGTGTCGCCCAGCTGGAAGGAGGAAATGATTGTCAATGGATTTTCATTCCGGAAATTTGTTTTCATTCCATTGGTCTAGCTGATTAGTGTTAAACAAGGCTGTACAACTTAGAATGGCTGTACATGAGGTATTGCTTGTGTTTGCACCTGCGGCTCGAACATACGCCAAGTTAAACTTTTCTTGAAGACCATATGGCTTGAGTAATGTAGCTCTGCAGTTAGAGAGTGAAAGCTATCACTTGGGAGAAACTATCTTCTTAAAGTATACAAAGCACCTGGCTGTGTTACTCTAGCCACTTTGCTCCAGAGGCAGGAACTCTCTCCCGGGACAGCAGCATTCATTCCAAATCTCAGATCAAATCTTATTATTAAGGGTTACGCTAGCTGATCAAGCTTTTTTTTTTTCAAGATGTTCTGATGGAAGGATGGAAAGGGAAGACCCTTTATCTCAGGGGTGTGGAAAACCAGGTCACCCTTCAGTGTGCAGATAGCAATAAATATTGATATGGAGATAGCAAAGATAGGGCTGAAAAGAGCGACTGGTAAGGAAATGCAGGGTTTTTCTTGCTTGACAAAAAGTTTCACAACTTAAGAAACATTTGACTTCATTTTTGGTCGCAAGATTGTAGTTTTCTTCTGGTACAGCATATGAACTATCATAGTTTGACTTCAAGACAATTGCTCAATGCTAGAACTGCCATATTATAGAAAAATCTTGTAGCAGTAAACAAATAACTATTATCTTTAAACTGTTGAGCCGCTGTATATATTTAGGTTGCAATTGGGAGAGCTGCTGTTGGCAGAGGACCCCATTAAAAACCCATGGACAATTGAATTCAGAAAAATAAATAAATATATAAATCCAAAACAAATAATAGTGTTCAGAATCAGTCGAGAATGTCATGGTTTTCTTAAGAGGTAGGATCCCCCCATGGTGTTAATATTTTGGTAGACAAGTACAGGGAAAAATGATTATAACTACCACACTATACTGTATATCACACCCACAACTATAGCATCCTTCTATAACCATGTAAATACACAGCTTCTGTTTCCCAGAATGGCCCTGAAATGGAGGGTCATTCAATAATTGGCACTGCAATTTGTCTATTTCCGCAATAAATACAAGCTCTGTTGCTGTTTATTATTTAAACCCTGAAGGAGAATTATGTTGCAGAAATGCTCCTAAATAAGGAGGGGGTGGGGTACGATGCAAATGACTTCATTAACAATTACACGAGGGCTCCCAATAACTAGAGAAATGTGAGGTGGCAGCAACTGTCACTTAATTATGCAAACAGGTTTCATAATAGAAATTTTAATGATTCTTTCCTCCAAGCTCTAGAAAACGCTTTAAATATAAAGCAATTAAATCCTAATGTGGACAAATGGACAGTTTCAGCTCAGTTTCAACAGTTTCACAAGTGTTGTTTCTCAATAAAGCCAGTTAATCTAACACAACAAAAGTTTATTAAAAATTCACTATCCACAGACATCTTTGGTTTTATCATCTGAAATACAAGTAAAGCTCATCACATCTCTTAGTTTTGCACAAGCATAAAGCAAAGCAACAAACTGAAACAAAACTAGGCATGCATATCTTTATTTCTGGCTAATGGCAGCAACATGTTATTTAAATTAAATTTTCGATAATTCAAAAGCGGGCACGGTATTGTTAATGTGATTAAACATGCCTTAGTGTGCATCAAATTAATTCTATTTTTTATCCAACAAAACACAATTACTATGTAATTAAAAACATTCTAGACCAGTAGCTCTGTGCTTTAAACAAATGACTTTAACCCATCACCATGCAGTCAAATATAGGATTCAAAATGATATTTAATGATTTCTTCCACATATGTGTACAATATAACTAATTAACTAATTGAAAACAATTAAAAAATGCTTGAAACAGCTAGAACTAATATAGCAGTTTAGAGCATTATAGACGCCTTTACCATTGGTGGGTTAAAAATTAGCACACAGTCAGGTGCACTGACCATGCACAATTGCAGGAGGTCTATATGAGAATGATGCTCCATACTCCGACCTTGCTGCTGAATTTACAGCAACCTCAGTCTACGTATTTTAGTGGGTGGCCTTGTGGCTCCATGCTCACTGGAAGTATTTTTTACTTCCATCACAAAGCATAGCTCATAGCATACTGAGCCTAAATCATAAAGCACTTACATGTTTTTTTTGACTAGTAAAGAGCAGCAAAGTCTAGCCAGATTGTTTTTACCTTCAAAAAAGCCAGCTGCCTATGACTCCCAACAAAAAGTATTTCATTGTGGCATTTCATAAATGACCAGCTTCTCTCTCTCTCTCTCTCTCTCTCTCTCTCTCTCTCTCTCTCTCTCTCTCTCTCTCTCTCTCTATCTCTATAATTATATATATATATATATATATATATATATATATATTATATATATATATATAATATATAGATAGATAGATAGATAGATAGATAGATAGATAGATAGATAGATAGATAGATAGATAGATAGATAGATAGATAGATATAAAGACTTTGGTTTGTATGCCAACCACCCCTGCCACTGTTCTGGATGTACAAAACAAAATGCAGATGGATTTTAATAATATAAGAAATTGGTTTTGTGATAAACAGCCTCTGGCTAAATAATGACAAAACTTGCATGTCTTGCTGTTCACTAGTTATCAACATACAGGTGGTACAAATATGGTGTTCCTCAGAATTTTGGATAACATCCGAATAAAACAGATACCTACTTTCAAATTCCTAGACATCACTGTCGACTCTGAATTATAATGCAGTCTACACGTTGACATTGTTACTAAAAAAGACCTCTGTAAACAAATTGGCTACCCCACACAAATCTAAATTTGTACCAGGCTAAGGTCATCAGAATGGTAAGGGGTGAACCTTCAGTGGGTCGTGTGTTAGAAATGTCTAATGGAACAATACTGAGCGTGTTTTTGTGCTTGTATGAACTCCATGTAACCTTTGATTCTTAGTAAAAAGGAACTTGGCAGCTATGAAACTGATATGATTCCTAATAAAGAGAAAGTTAGCAGCTGTGACCGCAAGCGCTAGGGCTGGAAAGTCCCTAATGTCCCAGCCTGACCGCAAGCAAAAATAAAATAAATAAACCCCTTGTGACAGTTGAGACCGAGTTCCGCTTCTTAGGCTTATGAGAATGGTATACTGACAGAAACTGGCTATCAGACTCCAGCAGGCAGCTTTGCATTCTGTATGTCTGATCCTTTCTCGAGGAAGTGCTTGGGGTAAATAAAAACTTTTAAAATATATTTCAGGTAGTGTCAATTGATTTTCAGACTTCCACCACAGCCGGAAATGAGAATGCTGCTACTTCTACTCCAGCATATTGTAGAACTGGAAAAGATTCAAGTGTGTGGATGAATAGCATCTCTTTAAGTGTTTTTATGGGTTTTCTGTTGTTTTTACTGTGAAAACGATTAATGCATAAATATAAATTACAATGTGATTTGGAAAGCCTGTCCCAAACTATTCTAGTGTACACAGAGTCATACAGTAACTCTAGGCCCGGTCATTTTGTCATTGCATTTGAATGAATACAAGATAGAGGTTATTCGATGCTAGATATCTCAACTCTTGTTATACAATTAAAGATTATTCCTATACTAGAATTTTTTCAAAACAGCTAAAGCATTAGATGTCATCCTAAAAAATAGATTTATTGTAAAACAACACCTGTTCCTGCAACAATGTCCCATGACAGCCCATTTACATGGCTCATATTGCAATGAATGAAACAAGATTTAAAAAGGTGGTTTCGGCATGGGTATATAATTTGGTTTGTCATTTTACATATTGTTATCATTCTAGTCTGTGGCAGAGTGTCCCACCCCTTTTTGTTTATAAGTGTTTTATGTTGTGTGTAGTGTGTTAATGTTGTTGTTTATGTATAAAATACACAGGATATAAATATGGGTTACGAGCACAATTGTTTAAAATGTATATTTGTATTTACGCACAAGGATTGCATAACACTTCACGTGCAAGTAAAATAATATGTGAGCACGGGAAATTGCACTTTTATTAATTCACGTGCAGTTGTACCGAGACTCCAATTGAATGATTGATTAGCAATCGAGTCTCAGTACAGCTGCATAAAAGCTGCATGTTTTCACTCACTCTGGGTTGTGTGTTCGTGAGTGGAGAACAAGAGAGAGAAGGAGTTTTTTGGGCTTTTGAGAACAATTGCTACAGCATGCTGGAAGTGCCGGCATGGTACATGTTTGTCTGTTCTTGCACTGTCTTGTTTAGTGTTGTCCATTTTGTTTACCTTTTTATTTTGGCCTCAAGTGCCATGTCCTGTTTTGTGTGTTTTGTTTAAAACTTTTTGTTTATTATTTGCAATAAAACTCTGGACGCCGTAGCGTCACAGATTCACCGCCCTACCTTTGTTGTTCTTCGTCCTTCTTCTGGTCTGATGTCACCCCTGCAAAGCCATCCTGTTCACACAGTCCATTAGATTCTATTAAAACACACTGGATTTCATTTAATAATACACCAGAGAGAATATAAGGGTATGATCCAATATGCTAAAATGATCGCTGTGTATTTCTTTCTGTGTTCACAGTGAGGTTTGCACAGGATCCACAGTCCAGATAGAAATGTGTCATTATTACTGTGTGCATTATGTCTGGGTTAGACACAACAGGTTGAGACCTTTTCAGATTACAGGATAAATGCATAGAACCTGCTGTTAGAAATCTTAAGCTTACTTTTGATTTTAAAACTAAAACACTAGGATAAAGACTGAACTGGATCATCGAGCTGGAGATTTGATTTCCAGTTTTTGTTTAGTTTTTGTTCCAGTTTCCAGTTTATCTTTCTGAGACACTGATGCACATATCTCACACTTGTTCTTTATTTGCTTTCAGAGCTGTGGCATCTTACCTCTGATTATGAATCTGTAGCAGTGGTCTGTTTATTATCAGATTATATATATGATTTCTCTCTCTCTCTCTCTCTCTCTCTCTCTCTCTCTCTCTCTCTCTCTCTCTCTCTCTCTCTCTCTCTCTCTCTCTCTCTCTCTCTCTCTCTCTCTCTCTCTCTCTCTCTCTCTCTCTCTCTCTCTTTCTCTCTCTCTCTCTCACAAACACACACAGCTATGTTTTATTTTTTTGTTCTGCTTTCCACTTTATGTTCTACCCTTGAACCGTTTCAACCAGAAGTGGAGGTGGAAATGGTGGATACTTAAATAGCGTTGGATTAATAATGATAGGATACTTTGTCTGAGTGGACATACGTTTTAATATGAATTTAATATGAAGTAAAAATGTAATAATGGTATATCTAACACATTCTGATGCAATTATTTCTTTAAAAACTAATTTAAAAAAATGTAAAATAAAAGATAACAACAAACAACACATGAATTGTTCATTATAAATTCCTGTTTGGTTTGGGATTTATTAATATGAATAAGGGCGTGATGTATTAATTCTAAATATTTACCTCATATATGTAATTGTTAATAGTTATTATTTCATACTGGATCATTGTCTGCACACTCTGCTGGTCTTCTCAGGAAAATAATGATGTGTAAAGAAATCTGTCCAAGACCTAACACCAATTAGTTAGAGCCACATACTGTAGAATCATATCACAGCAGATGGCATAGTTTTACAAAGTCACACTAAGTTCTCAATTTCCTGGTCAGCAGGTCTTCTGTATGTGAAAACTTGGTAGGGCATGTCTGGGAATTGATGGAATGCTTCTCGTTAATTACAAGGACATCATTGTAAGTTATTCTGCTCAGGAGGAGTCTGAGAGGAGCTTCACTGACTAGTGTCCATCTGCACTGGGATGCTGGGACAACCAGAAGACCGAGGGAGCCTCTCCGATGCAGCGCCAGGTTGCCAGGAGTGCCAGACGAGCAGGTCTCTTGCAAAGGGACTTGTTTCTGCAGCTTTCAGGCCTCGATTAAATGAGGCACAAAGTGAGGCAACGAAAGATGAGATAAAACTCTGCCTTTGGAAGTCTAACCTTCCCCTATGAAAGCATCATGGATGTCACAAAAAAAATGCTTAACAAATAAAAATAAATAAATGAATTACAACCGTTTTGCTGCTCCACTCCATGTTCACCTCTTCTTCTGAACAGGATGTTGTTTGTGTACTTAATAGTTTATGTTTTTAAATGTATGTGACAAAGTGCCCTCCCCTGTGTATATTATCTGTTATATGTTGCATGTGGTGTGTTAAATGTTGGTGTATAGTCATTGGTACACGGGATATAAACGGGTCTGTAACACAAGTGTTTAAAATGTATATTTGTATTTAGGCACGAGGATTGCACAGCACTTCACATGCAAGTAAAAAGTAATAATATGTGAGCACAGGGAATTGCACTTTATTAATTCACGTGCAGTTGTACTGAGACTCCAACTGAATGATTGATTAGCAGTCGAGTCAAGGTACAGCTGCATAAAAGCAGCATGTTTTCACCCACCCAGGGTTGGGTGTTCGGTGAGTGGAGAACGGGAGAGAGGAGGAGAAATAATTTGTCAACAATTGCTATTGCGTGCTGGTGGGACCAGCACGATACTTGTTTATTTATCTGCTCACCGTGTTTGTTAGTGTGTCTGTCCGTGCACCGTGTTTATCTGTATAGTCGATTTTGTGTATCTATTTATTTTGGCGTGGAGTGCCGTGTCCTGATTCTGTTTGTTTAAAAAGCTTATTTTTCAATAAACCGGCGCCAGCAGGCGTCATCATCATTTCGTTTCATCCGTCCTGTCTGTTGTGTTCACATTTCCTAGTTCTGACGCCGCCCACTTCGGCCGTCTTTGTGACAGTGTACTGTCTAGTAAAAACGTACAGTCAAAGTCACAAAGCCAGGCAAGCCTGTTTGCAGAGACTCCAGTTCAAGAAGACCTTGTGAGGTTAGGAAATCAGTCGGCAGGGCTCTGACAGGCCTTGGCATTGTCAAGATGAGGGATGTCTTTGTCTGTTTTGAAGGATTCTTAACTGAAAACAGAAATTGTGTCTCAATGGTTAAGGTTACTTAGAATATTCAATGTTCCTAATAGGCAGCTCCAGAGACTGGTAATATAACTTGCAGTAATACATTTTAAAGAAAGCATTTACTGTTTAAGACAATTAAATTAAGAATTTAAATAATGAATCCTTGTCCATTAACAAGTCAAATAATGAATCCTTGATATAATATCATATATAAGTATATATATATATAATATATATATATATATATATATATATATATATATATATATATATATATATATATATGAAATGTTTTAGCACCAGTTACACCATAAAATGCAGTAAGTGAATTTGTTTACAATTAAACAATCATTTGAATGTGTAAATGTGATTTTATAATCTGCTTGCTTGATTTAAGTTTTTTTATAGGAGAATTAGAAATGAATAAATAATACACTGTAAGCATTTTATGTGGCTGCTGGGATAACAAAAGACTCATTGGGTGTAAGAAATACTAGATACATGTCTACAGATGTCAATTTGCATTAAGAAAACAAAATCATTTATCCAGCCTAACATGAACAGTTTCAAGTGACAATGCTGCAGAGACAGAAGGCATGGTATCACTTTACATTAGGGGCTATATTTTCAAAATGTGAAGATGTAAAACGCCTATTAATTTTGCAAAACTAAAACCAAACAACTAAGACATATAATTCCAGTTCTATAAAGCACTCTAAAGGTGTTTTGTTTTTCATTTTGTAATATTAACATGTTTGTTTCTCCTATACAATAAAAATGTGGAGGTAATTAATGAATGGACGAAACCTCTAATTACCAATTTTTTTCATATAGCTTTTAAACATGTTGTTGTATTGTAGATACACAATCATATGGGTTTTTACATTGTTATTACAGTATACAGTAAATACGTCGTCAGTAGTGTCATCCAGCGGTTAAAGTCTAGTTCTTGTAACCAGAAGATCACTGGTTCAGATCTCACCTCTGCCATTGACTGACTCACTGCGTGACCCTCAGCAAGACACTTAAACTCCTTGTGCTCCATCTTGCAGATGAAATCAATGTCCTATTGTAAGTGACTCTTCATATAATGCACAATTCACAGCCTACCTCTGCAAAGCGCTTTGTGATGGTGGTCCACTGTGAAAAATATATTATTATTATTATTATTATTATTATTATTATTATTATTATTATTATTATTATTATTATACGTATATAAGTATATATTACAAAAATGGAGTTGTTTTGGTTAATAGATGAATCTATAAGCTCCCTTCTAATTCTTTCTCACATGAAAAATGGAAATAAGACCCCTCCTAATCAAGATATTCCTCAGATAAGCTGCTCCAGATCCCTCATCAGTCATACTCACAATCCCTGACATTTCAGTTCTTCATACTCTTAATTCTAGAGCTCATCAGAGCCTGCAAGACTGCAACATTTCCATTCTCCATACTCGGAATCCTTGGTGCTTCATAGAGCCTAAACAATTCTACTCTCCATGACTCTCGATTCCAAGGCCATGATCATAAAACACAAAGTGACGCAGTGCTACAATAAATGTGTCGGAATGCAATAGGTTTGCAGGCACATTAGCGCCTAATTATTGCTATGGAAAACCATCCCTGCTGAGACTCAGCAGTGTGAAATATAGTAAATAGTAAAATGCAGTAAGTGAATCTGTTTGCAGTGATGAAAGGGTATTATTATACATACTGCTACGAAGAAACGTCTGCAATGGAGGAAGGGTTGCATTTCACAATGAAATCAAATTTAACACCCCTTTTTCTGCACTTAAATCCAGCCCAACCTTAAACATTTCAATGTGCACATCGAACGGTCAAACTATCTTAATTCTGGGTCCCACTTTCCCACTGTCCCGCATAAATCTAAAGGCATCACTCTTGTCATTATATAACAAAGAAAATCAAATTGGAACTTTTGGTGATCCCCCCCCCCCCACCCCATTTGCTGCAGAGGCTCTTGTTGAGTGTTCTTATCCTTTGCAATGAGTCGTCTCTATTGTAATTGGCTCCATGGCAATTTGACGGCTCGGTTCTTTCATTTGGAATAAGGGACGGAGTGCCTCAGTGTATTGGAATCTCTTAACTGAAGGTACGTTGGTTACCAGAGGATGTGTTAAACATCAGTCCTGTCTTTTTAAACATCCTATAAGGCTCGCAGTTGTCCATGTGGGGACAGCACCTGGATACATACAGCGTTCCCTGTTATTGTGCTTAGTTATAGGGTTTCTCCAAGCTTACCCAATAAAGTAATCATTTGACAGACAGATTCTGAAAACTAAAGCCAGCACTGTTGCATATTAAAAAGCACCAGAATCCGTAGATCATGCATCTATTTGAATACCTTGATATAAAGCAGTGTATGAAAGCAAAATCAGTTTATCCAAAAGCAAATGTTTGACATGTCAGCCTAATCGGCAAACATTAGGAACTCTATGAATCCCACTCCCCTCCCCCTGAAAAAATCAAACCCCATGAGATCTGAGTTATCTGAGTTAATAACTTTTTAAATGCATAAACACATGTGTTAATGGTTTTGTGTCTTTTTCTATTGTAAGCACAGTAAGGATACATGTGACATAAACTGCGCTCCCTTTGGGATCATTACAATGATCTTAACTACAGCTGATAGTCTATAATATTGTAACCTTAATCCTGATGGAGTTTTCCCCTGGTCTGGGTCATTTGTTGTTTGCCTTAATTAATATCATGAAACACAGTAAAAAAAAAAGTGAAAAACAATCCATATTTAAGGTTACTATAAAAATATGCCCCAAATTGTTAAAAATGAATTGAGAATACAAAACTGTGAATTTAAAGCTTGTTCATATACATAGATTTTATTTTTTAAAAGCACCTATTTAAGAGTTATGGGCAACACTTTATATTTTGTCTCAAATTATTGTGTATTTACATATTAGTATTTACATAGTAGTTATTAAATAATGATGTTACTATTGGTTGAAATGTGCTTAATGTGTTAACCTTTTTGCATTATATAAGGAAGGTCATTTGGGGGCACTTGCACTGAAAAGGTATTTTGTTCTTTACCAGAAACGATGCTGCTTTGTCAATAATACTGTTAAAGTAAATAAACAACAATAAACAACATTATACAAAGCTGCTATATGGTTTGGAAATGTAGAAAATATATGTTCAAATACTTACGGATGCATAATTAAAATCCATTAAAAAAAGGTCTCATTGTAAGGGACCATGCATTAATTGTATTGTTGGTAAATTCATTTCAATGTCCCCTGCACCCTAAACTAATTGATTAACGCATCACTGTAATAGTTTATAAAACATACCTTATTTCTGTAAATGCAATTAGACAAATTTAATTAGATTGATTTGTAATTTGTGGGAATGCAGTTTTTGATGTTGGAAAAGCTTTACTATAGAGATAAATGTCATAGCTGTTAGGAATAAACAATATTTGCATGACTGATTCAATCTTTCTAATAGATTGTTACAGATATTATTTTTAATGTAATCACTTAGCACAGGCTGAACATTTTATATAGTTTTTAACTGTTTATTTTATTTTTGTTGGGGATGTATTTCAACTGTATGTACAGTATATACAATACTGTACATACAGTGTGCATTCATACATAGTCACATACATGGGTTAATTAATATGCGAGTAGTACATTTCAAGCATTTCTGTAAATGTCTCACAGACAGGTACATTTCACTACATTAGTAATTGAAGGTGTTGGTTTTTTGGAGGGGGGTCACTGCTGGGAAGAATACTAATAATACAGTGACTACTACTACTACTAGTACTACTAATATGTTACCAGAAACAATAAGATTCTTGTAAATAGTCAAGTATTGTAACACAGTATGGGTATGCAAAGATTTCCATATGACAAACTGAAAGCTGTTGCGTTGAAGATCTTTGAGTTCTCTAAAGTTATCTTTACATTCTGCAAACTATACTCCTTTTCTGGTAAAGAGAAGTCTATCACTAAGAGTGCCATCTATAGGTTATGAGTTGCAATTTCCATCTCAATGAGATGAGCTCCATACATGTGAGATTCTCTGACCAGACCCACTTATGTGAACATTTAATAATACAGACACCCAGTTCAGATTTGTATTAAAAGAATAAAAAAGCCAAATCGCTTCTGTTTGAATGTATTGAGCATTCTCAGCTCTCCCAGGTGCCACATTCTATTTCAACATTTTTCACAAGGCAGTTAGCCTGCCGAGGCAGCGGAGTTGAGGATTAAAGCACCTCTAAGTGCTGCAGCTGTACTGATGCACACACTCGTAAAGCACAGTAAATAGGGCTGCCCACTATACTGAAGTCCATATATTGCCAACTTGGACCCATATCCCTAAAAACAAATGGGCCGTGAGTTGCATAAATAAAGACTCCTCTAGCAGACTGCCACTTCTCTCTTCTTACAGAAGATGGCATATGTCCAAACTCTACCCACTGTACCAACTGTGCAGTGTCTAAAGATACTTTACACAACACAAGGAAGAGATCATCACACCAGTACCGCAACCCTGCAGGATATTACAAATCTTGTTCTGCTGAGAAATGCAGCAACTCATTTATAGAGGTCCCCTGTTGAGAACATTTGCTATTTCTTTCTTTCTTTCTTTTTTTGTGTCTCTCTCTTGTTCAATTTAAAGAAAACATTTTAATTTCCCCTTTTAACCCTTTGCTACCCAGGGTCTAATATATTTCACATTGAGAACATAGCCATTAAAAAGTATGGGAACATACTACCCCAAGCAGTAAAGGGTTAAAGAAAAATAGCTTGAAGAAGCAGTGAATGCAATGGTTTGGATTCATTAATGATCTTCCTTTTTCATTCAGTTTCTAACAGTTTTTCTTTCCTTGTTGATGTCTTTTTTCTTTAAATTAACTGAACAGAAGGCATTCCAAAATGCAAGGCAAGATAAAAGGTAATCTGAATATAGGAATGTTTGAAAGCAAGTCCCCTCCTGCTGGGCGATAGCATTGTAAAAGAGGAGAAATCCTCAAGCCGCCCATTATTTAGCAAAACTTTTTTTATCTTTCACTAATCTAGAAAGGTTTTGGAATTTGCCTTAATTTTTCATAATCCTCTCGCTCCTAATCCATATTTTATGAGCTGCTCTGGAGGTGTGAAAGCAGTTGAGACTAAGCTAGTGCTGGATATTTAGTCCCAGATTAAAATCACTCACTTCACTGCTTCGTAATGTTGTTGATGTTGATTGTAGTGGTCAGAATCCAGGCTACAGATGGACAGAGTGTGTGTGTGTGTGTGTGTGTGTGTGTGTGTGTGTGTGTGTGTGTGTGTGTGTGCATGTGTGTGCATGTGTGAGAGTGTGCACGTGTGCGTGTGTGTGTATGAGTTTGTGTGTGTATGTGTGTGTGTGTGTGTGCATGTGTGTGTGTGTGCATGTGTGTGTGTGCGTGTGTGTGAGTGTGTGTGTGTGTGTGTGCGTGTGTGTGTGTGTGTGTGTATGTGTGTTTGTGTTTGTGTGTGTGTGTGTGCATGTGCGTGTGTGCATGTGTGTGCGTGTGTGTGTGTGTACGTGTGTGTGTGTGTGTGCCATTTGAGCGACATCAATGAAAAATTTGAGGTCAAACGGCAAAACCAAGCAGCATGTTGTTTTAAATATTGTCTTGACTGCATCTAGAAGAATATCGTACTATTTAATCTTATATTAATTAATGATTACATGTTTTAACAGAAATAGGTCTGTGCTAAGGGAACAGAGTGTGAATATTCTGTGCAATATAGACAACCTGACCAACAAAAGTATAAATATAATATAAGGCAGTTTTTAATAAAAGAAACTGAGCTCCTTCTAAGTGCATGTCACCTGCTGTCACAATAATTGTGGTGAGGAAACAGACTGCAGCATAAGAACACTCAACTAAGAAAATGAATAATTATTAGCTTTGATATCTTGGAAGACAAGGCTTACTTTACAGCTTCTTACCTTTTTTTCAGAAACAAAAGTAGATAATGTTTGGAATAATAAAATCTACTTGTACTTTCAATGAATCCTTTAGTTAACACATAGGTAACTACACTCTAAACAAATGCATTGTTACATGTATAGTGACAGTTATACAGTTGTTTAAATAATATTCAATAAAAGTGCCAATTAGTTCCAAATATTTTAGTGCAAAAAAAAAATAAAAATTCTGAAATGCCAACTCTGCTAGTGTATATTAATAAGTTTTAATAGATAAAAAGTTGACAACTTTGTTGTGCAAATGCCTGTGTGAATAGTTCTATGTGCATATTTAAGATTTTACAGCAGGCTGCTTACTGGCAGCAGACTGACATGTGCCTTCACATTTATTTATTAGTAATAGTATTAGCAGCAGTGGTAGTAGTCGATGCTGCAAGAGGAGGAGGAAGAGGAGTACAGTAATTGGTGACATAAATTATATACATGAAAAAAGAATAGCAAAGCACTGAATGACAGCCCAGGCCCAGGAGTGCAGTGTGCCAGAGGAAGCTGTAAAGATCTCTGGTCTGGACCATTCAGAAGATGATACCACCAAGGTAGATCCAAACAGAAGAGCACGAGGGCTATTTTCATAATTTGCTGCTAATTTAATGAAATAAGACTCTTGCATCTCTTGCCTGAAACAAACGTTGCATTATCACTTTACATGAAGTCTCTCTAACTCTCTAATATAATAATCATACATATGGTTGTTTATGTAATTACGGATCCACACATGTAATTGCAGTGTAATTACAATGTAGTTTGAGACACATGTGCCGTCAGCATTTGAGATTAAAATCTTCCTTCAATATCTTCTTTGACTGCAAAGACTGTACCGACCAACATCCATATTAACTGTGCAACCAAGATATTGCTAGATCCAAATATATTGTCTGGTTGTCCTGGACTCATTGAAGTTGGAGGTCTATTAGATTTAACTGACAGAGGTTTCCTAATAGTATTATTATTATTATTATTATTATTATTATTATTATTATTATTAGTAGTAGTAGTAGTGGTAGTAGTAGTATGTATGTATTTAAAGGAAGGATACATCAGATGCGTGTGGTTATTATACAAATGATTCATTAATTTCTGTGTGAATTATATACATTTAGTTATTGTAATTGAAGATGTGTTGAAACATCTCCAATTAATAAAATGCTGGAACAGTTTAAGATACTATCAGTGTGTTCCTGTATGACAGCAGTGCAAATATATGACAAACATACCACTGTCCTATTTAATGTGTAAATAATACAGCTTTTAAATTCTGCAGCTAACAACAAAGAAAAGTGAAGTAATTGGACATAAACAATAACATGTAGTTAACACGCGTAAATACACAATCTTGTGTGTAATTGTAGTGTCGTTACAAACGAGCTAGCACATAGCATCATTAATTAAACAAGAAAGCAACGTTAGCAATGAATGAACCATGTAACCCTTCACCCAGGTCCTATAGCAGTGCATTGCTTCACATGGAGGGAACGTACTGCCCACCGCTGTACGGTATGAAAAGTATTTACAATCTGAAAAGAGGGCAAAGACGGTATCTGGAGATTAAATCCAAGCCATTGCAACATCTCTGGTATCTTTAATATCTTGGATCACAAGCATTGTTGCACCCTCAATGGTAAAACAATCACTGTTACAGTATAAGCACTGAAGAACTTGAAACATGTTTGACAGAGTATGTTGCACATGTGAGGATCCCAAGCTGAAACAGAACCCTGTCATTCTTGGGTGTTACAGTCCCAGTTTACACTTTGTGTCTCTGATTGCTGTGTATTTACATAGTAGTTACTGGGTAAATACATGTGTGCTTACACATAGTTACAATGTTATTATGCATAGTTACAATGTGTTTGATGAGTAGAACTTTTTGCACGATATATGTAAGTACACAATTGTATCAGAATTGGGTTAGAGTTAGGGTTACGGTTATATCGTGCAAAGGGCTTTTGGTTACTAATATATATGGAAAGCAGCTTTACCAGGGTTCTAGGTGTAGATGGTAGTGCAAACCAAATCTATTGAAACGAAGAGAAGCATGCAACACCAATGCTCAACACACTTTCAGTTATTCAATACTTAGTACAGATTTGATTCATAATGCAAACAACATACTCTACATACTCTCTCCGACTCTAAATTACGGATGCCAGAACTTGTTTCTTCAGAAAGGCTTAGCAGTGAATCTGCACAAATGAAGAGTCATTAATTGCATGTTGGGTTGGAGCTAGACTTTGTTTTATTTTGTTTTTGCATTTAATTATTGTAACGAATGAAATTAGAAAGTGACAGGCAGAAGTCCTGTAATGTTACTCAGCCTTTACAGGGTTGCTAGCTGTTCTTCCAAACTCACCAAACTTGTTGGCTTTTATTCTAATTGAATTTAGTGCTGATAAAAGGTGAAGCAAAGTGACTGGGGAAGGTAATCACCATATAGAAACCAATAGCTTCCAATGAAGTTCTACAATGCAGTGGCTCTCCTGAGCTTCAGAATAAATCAAAGGTGGGTGTGTGTTTGTTATTGCTGTTTCTGGGGAAGAGAAAATGTTCACGTATCCTTTCTTTGAAATATCACAAATGCATTTACTGTACTTTAAGCCCTATGAAACACCCATAGGGTTCTAAGTCTTTTTTCATCCCTTTTCTCTCTCTGAAAGCACCCATATAGTAAGCTTTTAAGTCATGAATTCTTGTATGCAATCCTCAAGAAACTGAGTACTCCTCTAAAATGGATCCACTGGGCGTACCCATTTTACTCAAGTGCCTGGAGCCATGCCTCTACCACTTAAAATGAAAGAACTCCCCAACAAATGCACACGTAGGAGGACTATGAAGAGATCTGAACTCCCTGATAGTTCTGCAGGCTTCATCCTTTGTGCTACACTTGAAAAGAGGCCTCTGATCAGGTGACGGCACAATCCTTCCAGATTGAATGTACAAAAAAGAAAACTGGAATATATTTGCTTTGAAGACCCAGCCGTCATTTTAATGGTGGTTTGCCTGTGATTGTAACAGGAGCTTCTGTTATTGGTACTTTGACACCTTTAACTCACCTATGTTAAGCACTCATTAACTCTTTAGATAGTCCACAGAGGAAACAATAGTATGTATGTGTGATGCACACATGTTTTATTTATTGATTTATTTGTTCAAATATTCAGTGAGATATATTTAACGAACAAATAAACATAATGAAAGCACACATGGTTTCATATTAAACATAATTGCACACATTAAGATGCACTATTGATGTGGTTATCAGTCTCACTTGTTTGAAGTTCATGGGGGAGACTATTCCAGCCACGTTGAGCTGAATATGCAAAGGGTTCCCAACCACTTCTTACCTTGTCCTGGGACACAAATGTGTAGCCAGAGCTCTTTCATCAATAATCATACAGCGGCTATATTATAACCAGGCTGCTGACCATTAAAGTTAAATCAATCTCTCAATTGATGTTGATTCCATTTATGTATAATGATTATAAGGAAGCGTTTACTCATCTGTAGCTAGAAAACTAACTGGTCAGATGGAAAAGGGGCCGCAGGAAGGTAGATGTTTATGTCTTTCAAGGGAAAAGCCACTCAGAGTGTGTGATCAATGGAAATGCAGTATCATTCACCATGGTGCAAGCTCTGGTCCCAGAAGAAGGAAAGCTCTTTGTTCGACACGGCCACCTGTCTTTGAAAGCTATGAAGGAGACGCAATCTGTGCATATCACTGGAGCACATCCTACCACAACACCTTGAAGCAATGCATGTGCAACATCCCTCTGACACAGCATGGAGCTCCATCTGCCACCTGTAAGGAGACTCAATTCTCACAGCAGAAGCAACGGTCTGGCTAGGCTTGCCGTTGAGTGACGTCGACTGCAGAAAAACAGCCGGGTGCTCTTGTTGCAACTCAAACATGTGGAATGAGCAGCGCTGTGTGATGCACACCTGGTATGGATTCTGACTGTTGTCTGTGTGTTTCCATAGTGGTTTAATTTTTGTATGTGTGGTTCCTGGTTCAGGCCCAGCTTATGTCCATTACACATGCTCCCATTGAATATAGTTTATTTAGTAGCAGCATATTGTAATTTTTTACATACCTTGTTAAATTGTACAATACAGTCCTTCCAACTGAATCAAAAATTGGAACATCTGCAGTGTCCTTCTATCTATACAGTGCCTGGTTGAGTCATGGCTCCTAGATCAAGCCCTGCATTACTGTTGTGTTACCATTATCTCTCAAACAGGCTTCAAAAATCAAGAGAGAAGACAACACTCGGCTGCTTACCTTTATTACCCTTTCAAAATGATTTAATTTTATTCATCTTTCCACTCAACTGCTTCTCATGCAAAATTGACCAGACCTGAAAGGACATTGAGGAATGGATAAGCAGATTCGCAACAGCTGAATTTTAAGAAAATGTACACAATGTTTGTTTTTTTAAATAAATGTCCGGGTGACATAAAACCCCAGCTCCTACTATAAGACCAAATTATTATTTGATGCTGGCTGGAAAATGGTTACCAATGTTTCCACAGGTAAAACAAAACCAGAGCAAACCCATATTATGTACCGGAATCAGACTAAGCTATTTCCACAGTTCACAGTGGGACACATGCTCAAGCACAGTCCTGGTTGCTAGAGCCCCCTTTTGGAATGAGACTTGGTTACTGATTCCCCCAGGACCACAGTCTAACTGGTTCTGGAAGATAACAGTCAGCTCCTGGTGATATTCTAACTAACATGACCAGAGAACAAGTTATTTCATATAGGATTTGATACTAACAAAGCAAAGCTCACAGTGCAGTGACACAATTGGGTGCACTGGGTTTAAAAGATAAGTAACGTTAGGGATCATTGGTGTAGCAATGAAAGGCAAGCATGACTACAAATGAGCTTTTCAGGCAACAGCGTATACAGATAGCAAACAAGTGAAAATTACATCTGGAATGTACTCCCATCCTGGAAGTGTTCTTCACTTCCCAAAAATTCCACTGAATTCTAATCAAAGTATTGGCATTACTGTCAAAGGGAAGAGCATCAAACATGTTGTTTTCTTTAGACCATTGATGGCTGTCAGTAATTAGTGATGCAGCACAAAAAGGGGATTTAAAACATAATGTTTGTTTTTAATAACACTTGACATTAAGTGTATCTTATTACACTGTAATACAGTGTAATTACATGTGTGAGTTACATTGTAATTACATTGTAAATACACAACAGCATGGGTAAATACAGTATAATAAAACAGCTGATGAAAAAGTAATAAAGCAGGAACATGTAGTTGCGTTCTAAATGCATAATCATATATGTAATTACTATGTTATTACAGTGTAATTAGAGATACTTAATGTATATTAATGTATATATTTTGGGTAGGAAGTATATATATATACTTCCTACCCAAAAAGCTGAAATCAAGTCATTTTATTTAGCTGATCCTCCCATTTCACAATGCTCTTCCTCTGGATTCACTATTCATATACTGTATCTTATGATTCTTTTACTCTACATTTTGACTTTGTATTTAATAAGTTTTATTCTTAAATTACTATGTATTATTGCTTTGCCTCAAGACCCATGTAAAAATTTGACTTCCTAGTATGCATCAGTAAAAGTGAGTAAATAAATAATACAGACAACTTTTTAATTCTATGTTGGTTTTGTATTGTAAAAAAATATCAGAATAGCAATACAGTTAGTGGAGTTGTATTGCATAAACTATAATATTGCAGAGTGATCTCTTGAAGTTGAAGTCTGCACACAATTAAGGTCATTGGCTCGCTGGTGACAAAACACTTCTATGCATTTTTTTATAATATACTGGCACAAAATATAATACAGTTGTGTGTTACATATTTATTTTCTTTCCATTGTAGTTTTGCAAATACCTATTGTAAGCTGTATATATAGTAAATATGGACTGGAGAGGATGGCTACATTATTGACCCCAGAGAAGACTATTGTTACCGAAAGGGGGCTATAGTGCCTGAAGCCGCAGTAGTCTTCCTGAAGGGCAATTAACTTTCCAGTCTGCAGTATATATTTAATATATGAATCAGTCAAGAAAATAAGTGAAGCATGGTTGGATAGTAAATACAGCTTTATATATTTTGTTTAAATATTGCTAATCCACATAAGTAAATACATAAATAACATAAATAAATAACAGAAAATGTTTTTGAAGTTCATACAGTATACTTAGTGTATAATCCGGTTTACTGATTTTATGTTAAATCAATACAAAATGTTGTATTAAAAAATGTGTATTTCACTTGATGCCCATTTTTAATGCCCCACAATTAATTGTTAATGGCAGATCACAGATTGAGCAGCATCTTTAAAATCTGTTCGGGAACTGTGCATTTGCTCAAAGCACATTTCACAATTTGATAATATCGCTTTACTCAAAGACTGAAGAAGCCCTCTCTTCTTTTATGTTTTGTTCTTTGCTTGTTTGGCATTTTATATTTCACAATTTGAGTATATCGCTTTACTCATAGACTGAAGAAGCTATCTCTTCTTTTGTGTTTCCTAATTTGATCAAAGTAATTTGCACGAAGACCGAAATAATGTTAATTTCGTTCTTTGATAATTTGTAAATGCTGAAATGGTTATTTTTTCTGGTGAGCACCCTTCATATATGGGGTCACACTTGGTGATCTATAATATATTGTTATTTATGAATCCACTATATTTTGAAAAGCAACACATTGTGACTACTGTTTTATCAAAAGAAGCATTGCTGCACTTGCAGTAGCTGTTCTAGGTGTACATAACATATACATATATTAGTCGATGCTAATCCACAGGTTCATGGGAATAAAGACCCTGTAAGTGTGCTGCTTTCTAGCCATGTCATACATTTGGGATTGGCTGAATCCCTAAGGACTAGAGCACTGATGCATGGTGAGCTGCTTTAACCTTTCCTTTGCATCGTCCCTTAAACAGAACATCTTCCATTATGAGTCCTGGTCCAATTTCCTGTCACTCCTTTGACATTTCTGAGAACCTGATTCCTCCAACAATATTGAATTTTTCACATGGGTGTCATCAATGAACAAGTGCAGAGTATTCAAAGAATGAGGCTGTCGTTATTTGATATTTAATTTAGAAATTAAGGAAAGTTCAGGGTGTTTTTTCCATCTGTTTAACACAACAAGTGTTCAATGGTGGTTTGAGGGGACAGTTCCAGACTGAAATAGTATGATTGAATTTCTGGCATTGTGTGGAATCTGACTTGTAATTAATGAAATGCAACATTGCCAGTGCTCTACGGCAGGCTGAGGCATACAGCTTGAAGGACTGTCAGGAAGGTAAGGGTGCACTTATTGTATAGAACAATGTTTTATGTGCTTATATAACATTCTTATTGTGTCCATGGAAAACAGGAAGGAAATGTAAGTAATACTTTACATTTACTTTCTCTAATTGCAAAATAAGTACTCAATTGTATCATACTAGGGTTAGAGTTAGGGTTAGGGATAGGGATAGGGCTAGGGCTAGGAATAGGGATAGGGATAGGGTTAGTGATAGGGATAGGGATAGTGTTAGTGGTAAGATTAGGGTTAGTGTAAGGGTTAGGGTTAGGGTTATGGGTAGGGTTATATCATGCAAAAAAATGTAAAGTATATTGTTACTATGCATAATAACATTGTAATTATGTGTCAGTACACATGTATTTACCAAGTGACTGCTATGTAAATACACAGTAATTCAAGAAACTTAATGTAAAGTGTTACTGGAATTTGAAAAGCATATATACAGCAAGTCAAACATCATGTTGAGTGGTCCTTTGCTTCTCTTGCTCCTTCAGGCTAGCGCAACCTCATTGAAAATCAAGATGTGCAGTAGCCTACTCTCGAATTGTTATGGATTTCTTATATATTGATACCTCCATTGTCTTTTCCTTTCCTCGTTTGTCCCATGCTACACCCGCTGCTCCACTCCCTCCGCTGGCTGCCTATTGCGGCTAATTCAAAACTATTGTAATCGCCTACTGCTCTCTCAACCTTTCTGCTCTCTCCAATCTTCAGACTATTATTTCTCCCTACACCCGCTCTCGCAGATCCTCAGTTAATGAAGTATATGATGCTCACTTCCTCACTGTGCCTAGTCTGCCGATTTTGACAGAGGATCTCAATGAAATGCCACATAGGCCATGAAACTTCCACAGAGATTGTCAGTGACTGCCTCACTTCATTGTGCCACGAAGACCCCTGCTGACCAAGTGCCCTTTGAGCTCAAGCAGATACCTACTGCACTGACCTTTGAGGCAACATATTGGATATTAAATCAGAGGAAAAAAATGGTAAAAAATAAATAAATTAGTCATTGAAAAGAAATAAAATGAAAGATGACAAAGCACAGCAAAACTGCAATGAGAAGGCCTTTTCTGGTGACAGAAAGTGGATGAGGAAATGTTAAGGCAGGATTGGGTTTCAGCAAACCTAGATGAAGTGAAACTTACTGTAGGTAGATGCAAACCTTAAATAGATGTATCTGTTAAGGCAGCATATGAAATAAAGATATATGACCAAAGGTCAAAATATTAACAGATGAGTTTCTGAGAGACAGCTGTATATAGCTAATTAAAATTTTTACACATATTTATGAAGTGTCATGATTAATTAACGCCATTGCAGATGGAGTGTCAAAGTATTTTCCATACAGGCAGTTTTGTCACCGTTTCTTACTCCAAGTGCTCCCTGACTGCTGTTGCCCAGGACAGGAGAGATAATTCCCCATGGCATCTTTTTCTGCAGTTTGCTGAGACTAGTAACTGCACTGATTACCTGCTGTTAAATAGAGTTTTCAAACCAGGCTTTAATACAGTAGAGAGAATTAAAGCTCAACTTTAAATTTGCACCAGTTTGACATATACTCAAGTGATAATACAAACAGATGCATCAAGTATAATTCAAGCTTATAGCACAGTCTTTGTATATCACTTATTTTAATTGCTTACTGGCAGAACATTTATATATGACCTTTCATAATTCTCTTGAAAAATAACATGGGAAGAATGCGTTTCAGGGAAGTAATTTGAACAAACAGTATTGCATTTGTTTCTACCACACATTTATTCTTTGGTTTAAAAAAGTCTTTATCTTATTGATTAGTTCACCTTTAAATCAAATCCCCTATCTCACAACCTGACTTCTAACTTGACGCCTTTTCAATTTCTATGGTGTGTTTGTTTTTCATAATTTCACAGTGCGCAAACCAGTTACCCGAATCAAGCAACCATTTAAGTCACTATCTGTGCATTACAAGCTCTGTAAACAAAAGAAGGTACATGCATGCATTTGTCAGCTATAAATCAGTATATCAATATTTGTACGTATGTGTGTGTAGGACACCCTTAGAAGGATGGACCGTGCAACATTTTAGATATTACCTATTCAGTAGAAAAAATACTAGGAGCAGGAGATAGGTGGTTCCATCATAACGGTTTTGTCAAAAGGGCTTCATAATACATCTGGAATCCCCAATCCAGCATATACAATCTATATTATCTTTCTGTGTCTTATATATTAGGATTTCAGTGCAATAATATTCATCGCATGAAGGTGAGACAAGTGTACAGGCAAACATCCAATAGCAATTTGTACCGGACATCTCAAACTGCAGTATGTGGAGACAAAACAAGCTGATAGAGGAGGAGCAGCAATGCGCTTCGAATTACTTCAATGTGGATCATCTCTCCCTGGCATCTTTGAAAGCAGAGTGTGAGTGACTGTCTGGCAGGCAGACAACTTATCAGCTTTGTACACCTGGACAGCCCCAGCATAGTGCCTGTCAAACAGGCCTTTCTTTTCTGGAGCAATTTAGAGTTTCTAAGAGTTTCTCTGCCAGTTTGCAGACATTCACAGCAATTGTTCCAGGCCCCCGCGTGCAGCCAGCTTTAACCACAAGATAAATAAATAAATAAACAAATGGTGTAAGGGTAGAAATGGACAGAGTCATTAGGTAAGTCAGTTTCATGGTACAGATTTGCCAATTAAAGATCAGGTGGTTGCTGGTCTTCAATCCTTTCACTCATGTAAAGCTGTCATCAGTATTTTGCTATTCAGGGTACAGTTTGTTCATGAAGTACATTTTGATGTATGTAAACTGTTCTGTACTGCTGTTGGTTTCTTAACATGAATACATTTACTTAAATAATGAATACTCAATGAGTTTCCCATCCTAGCTGGGCATCTTCAGGGAGCCCTCTAGGTATAAAACATGAAACTTGACTGTAATTGGCTTCTTTAACAAACACAATATCCAGAGGAAAAGGAGGCATCACTTTCTTTACATTTCACAAGCAAATCCAAGGGACAAAACTGTCAGCTAATATGATGAAAGCAATGCATTCTTCACATTAGTGAGGGTTAATAGCAAGTTTGCAGTTCTTATTCGATTTGGCCATCGTAATGATCCCCATTCAAGGGCCGCTCTGGGCCAGGGAGTATTTTATAACCAGCTCTAATATCACTTGAAGGAAGTAGCCTACAGTTACTGTCAGTAAGGTCTGGTAAATAAAGACATCCAACCTTTTTGTCATTTATTGAAAGAGTGTAAAAAGGGGAGAATCAGTTTTAGATGATTCATTCTTCAGGCTCCTGTAATTAACAAATCCGTAGAGATTACACATTGGTGTTAACATTTACAAAAGTGATATACAGCTATTCTGTCAATTGACTTTCATGGTACAGTCAATAAAACCATTTAATAAACATGTCAAACAAAATGATGATAAATCAGCATTAGCTTATATTATTCAGCGCTGATCTATTTCACACTAATGGATCTGGGTGATATACCAAACCTTTTCTATGTCAAACAAACCCCCAGATTTACAGCAGTGGCTCCTCTCTCATTGCTGAAGCAGAATATTATTCGGATAAACATTTCCTTCTGGGATGTGGTGTATTATTATTATTTGCATTATCACTATGAGTTTGATCCTATTGTATGTATTGACAACCTTGATAGAAGTCATAAGAATAAATGCCATTATTAACAAGAAGGTGAGGGTCTTAAGATTTGTTTAAAACTCCTGCACACTTTAGACATAATTAACCAAACCTGCCTTGTTGATTGCATAAAGGACATTTCATGAAACTGTCTTGTAAGACACTGTATCAATAAAAGAACACACAGCAGTTTATATCGCTATCCCATCTCCCCTGCAGTACACCACTCTCTTCTCCTAACTCAATAAAAAAGTCAAGTTCAGTAGTATTGTACAGTACGTGGAGAAAGCTTTAATTAAAAAAAAAAAATGCTTGTATTATTTGTTTATTTAGCAGGTGCCTTTATATAAGGTGACTTACAAAGACTAGGGTGTGTAAACCATACATCAGCTGCAGAGTCCCTTACAACAACATCTCACCTGAAGGACAGAACCTCAAGGAGGTTAAGTGACCTGCTCACGGTCACACAATGAGTCAATGGCTGAGCTGGGATTTGAACTGGGGACCTCCTAGTTACAAGAACCTTTTTTTAACCACTGGAGCACACAGCTTCCTATAAAGGACTAGGCAGGTATCACCTTGTAATCTTTTCATCAGCTGCTCATGCTTGAAGACACAATGGGTGATTGATATGGGAAATATGTGTGTATGCAGATCACACTTTGTGGCTATAGTACATTGCTCTCTGTATTGTCAGCTTGGCACCTTTCATGGATACTGAGATTTGAGAGGGCTGTGGAAAACCTTCTGTTTCTGAGTAATAATATATCACATCTAATTTGTTCCACTCAACATAACAAAGCTCTATGAATAAATATTACAAGATAGCTGGTAAGAATCGTGACATGTTTCTGTTCCGCTGTCTTAGCGTATAATACTTTAGGAAAAGGAAATACAGAAGATGTGAAGTAGCTTCATATAATGGAGACTCTCAGAAGAAACATCCATGCTTATATAGCTGTGATTCTCGCTAGGCTAATGGGTTGTGCCTGACTGTATTAGTGATGCTTGCTATTCATTAACTGTAATACCCGTTCTTATCCGGGATTGTCAACAGTCTATATATATATATAATAGATATAATATATAATTATATATATATATAATATATATTATATATATATTATATATATATATATATAAAAAAGTAATTGATCTTTCAGTAGATTTATTAATTTCTGATGATGTGTGTCATAAACATGTAGAGCCAAGGAAGATTAGAATTACATTTCTGAAGCATATTATTCCATGGTAGAGATTCTACTGATGAAACCTCAAAGCTGGGGGTGTTTTCTCAACCATGGTCATACGATACATCACTAGTTACAGAGCAACATTGCTCTGCTAATTCACAACTTTCATAGGGACACACTCTAGAATTACCTAGCCCTAGCCCCAACCCTATCCTAACTCTTCCCCGGTTGTAACTCTAACTCCTCCCTGGACCTAACTCTAACTCCCCGCTGGTCCCAACTCTAACTCTTCCCAGTTCCTAACTCTAACTCTTCCCCTGTCCAAACTTTAACTCCTCCCCGGTCCAAACTCTAACTCCTCACCTGTCCTAACTCTAACTCCTCCCCATTCCTAACTCTAACTCCTCCCCGGTCATAACTCTAACCCCTCCCCGGTCCTAACTCTAACTCCTCTCTGGTCCTAACTCTAGCTCCAACCCTAGCCTTTTTGTGCAGACTCAGCATATTAAGCATTCATAGTAAGGACACACTCTGTTGGTCTCAAGCCTTAGTGCAACTGCTGGAGATCTCAGATGGTGAGTGGCAGATGCGTTTTCAGAAGAGAACCCTTCTGTGACAAACTGCAGCTGTTTGCCATACACCGCTAATTCTCACAGCATTGATAATTACGCTCCCAGTCCCAAAACAAGTAAACTAAAAGTTTTTCAAAAGAAAAGAAAAATCTTAGCCCACTTGGTTTAAAAACTTTGGTTATGGTGCCTCGTTAATTTTGAGCCATTATTTAGTGTTTATGCTGTGCGTTTCTTATACTCCATGCTTTGCCATACAGCACTTAAGTGACATCTACCAGGCTGGCCTGTTCTTTGCCAAGCTTGTATACTGCTATGCTTTACCACACTTTGCAACGTGTTTACTTTGGTACACAATAACAAGCTTTTACAAGGGAAGGCACATTCTTTACTGAAGGGAAATAGCCAGGCAGTATATGACTGAGCTGGAAGGTTCATCTTAAAGGATGAGATCTGCCATACAAGTCATCATTCACTGCGCCCGAACAGAGTGGTTTAAAAATGTAAATAATATGACTCACATGTATTTGTCACACAAATTCATTGTTACCAGACGTCACATATAGCACTTCTTGTGATGGCTTTGGAATGCAGAACATGTTTTTTTTGTAGTGGGATTTTAATAAGGCCAAATTCATGGGCAGCTGACACTGGAAAGAGTTGTTTGTGTCTTTGATTTTTTTAAGTCCTTGCCATTATACATCACATGGACAGAATTAATGCAGCACATCCCAAAATTACTGTAACTGCATGTTTGGTTAAACAGTAATTACATTGTAAATACACAACCTCTGGTATAATTACACTGCGATTAGAAACATGTGTTGTTAATTTGCAATTAATTATGCAAGTAGTTACAAAGAAACTGCCCAGCTCTGTGTATAGATTACTGAGTTGCTGCTAAAGGTACAGTGCTGTTTGAGACACAATGTAAAGTGGTGACTATGAGATTTTATTTTCCTAAGTTCTATTTTCCTGGCTAAAATGTAATTAAATCATGCCCATGTTGCTATACAGAATAATCACATACAATGCACTATAAATTCAAATACATATTTAATGCACAATAATTAGCTTGAACTGGAGGGCTCTTGCATATAAAGAAGCATTGTTTTCAACATAGGAATACTGAACGCTTGATTTAAGCCATCTGCAGCAGTTCACAAAATTATACAAATCATCTAAGGTCATTATTAACACATGAATAAAAGAAGAAATAAATGTGTTCAAACCTCATCTATTACCTGTGGGCTGTCTGCAGCGTGGCTTACTTTCTCTGACACATGGGTATGGCTTCCAAATGCCAACACCTTGATCAGAGCAAGTGAGGCTTGTCTCCCAGGAGTACAGTAATGAGGGTGTGAGCTCCAATTGTTTCACTGGTTTTCTTACAATTACTGCCATCTCTTCATAGCTCCTATGTGCTTTAACTGAGGTATACTATGGTAGGAGCTTAGCCAGGTGTAGTTAGGCGAAGTCAAGACATGGGAAAGCATGGTAAAGAGTAGGAGTATAGTACAGCACGGGCGAAGGAAAAGCATTTAGATACAAAATGAGAGGTGTCAATACTATTGGGTATGGCCAACCTTCGGACTGTTTTAATTAAAGTGGCACTGTCAGAGCAGGCTTAATCTTATTACAGTAATCGCAATCGACATTAGCAAGATAGATCATTATTAGGAATCATGCTGTAGGATATTCTGAAAATCTCATTGTGGAAATGAATAGGTTTCTTTAAACATCTGCTGATATCAGACCAATGCACGCACTGTACAGTATATGGTACAGTAGCAGCTTTAAATTGGGACACTCCTGAAAGAACTATTATGAACTGGATGAAACCATCTGATGACTATAGGTGGTACTATACAACCGTCCCCTAGGGAAATATATCCTTTGGAATTGTTTCATATGACACACACTCTCAAATGTATAACCAGAGGTGCAAAATATGAACAAACCCATTACTTAGGCTCCCAAAAGATTCATTTACTTAAGCAAAATATCTACATGTCACAGTTCTTGTTTAGTATTTTTTTTATTATTATTATTATTGGAAGACTAATGCTGATAAAATGCCACAGAGAATTGATTTAATCTCCCTGTTATTATGGACAATTGCTATTGCAAGGTGTATGTGTAGAACTTTGATTATGGTGTAATTAGTTTTCTACTGTGCAGTAATAAATGATGCTTTACGTTTCCACCATATACTTCCCAGATGGCACCCTCAATAAAGGACATTACTGTGGAAGAACAAATTGCATGAAAAGAACCAGGATTTTATTTTATTTTATTTGAAAAGGTTGTACCAATGCAAGGTAACAGCAGTGTTATAAAACTAGTAAAACATATTGGTTGTATTTTTCGAGGTAGCTCCCTGGTTGGTGGCCATACATCCTAAAGCTAGGTTTTTATGATTTGTTAAAATTATTGTAGATTGCAGACTTGTAATCCACTTAGTGAAAATATTCATCTGCGCACTCTTTTCATTAGAAAGGCTTTATCCATATCAATGCTGTGTCAGAGTCGAGTTAGACTGTAACTCTACTGATGGCTGACATTGCAATCAACCTGTCTGTAATTCGTTCACTGTGCCAGCCCTGATGTCATATGCATGTTAAAGCTCCTTCCCAGCAAAACTTCTTAAAAGGGTCTGCAAGGGCCTCGGAGGCACAGTGTTTATTTATTTAATGACATCTCAACAGGGCTGTAGCATCACTTAGGGCCCCCATCACTAAAATATAATGTTTGGACCAAAAAAAAAAAAAAACAATCTATTCAACTGCCATCAGACGATTTTCTCATTTTTTTGGTAATGCTAAAGCATGTGGATTGGCAGTGGACTCTCCCTGTTTGAATTAGATGGCTTGTCCAGTGCACACAAGCTTCAGCGAGGTACTGTCATGTTGCAGATGAAAAGTTGATGAGAGAGTTGAGCTAAATTCTGTAAGGAAATAAATGTGATGTCTGTAAATGAGTGCGCACAATACCAATTGCTCGTCTCCATGTATTGATTCCAATATTCAACAGTTACACACATATAACTCAAACATTATCGTTAGACACAACAATGTAGTGATAGTGATCAATTACCTAATTTCTTGGGAGCAAGCCTTGGTACGATGATTCAGGTAGCTTTTCTCACTTGCACTAATGAGTGCCTCTCTTATATATCTTGCCTAACTTTGTGTGTTTCTGTGAAGCTGTTCCAGACACAGAACATGCATCTCTTTAGCTCAGTGTCAATTGTACCGCCCTTTATCAAGTTGGTTGAGTTGAGAAACATCTACCACAATGCAGAGCTGAGCTTGAGCAGTGTTCTCATGTGAGCTCGCAATATGTGTTAACCCTTCATTGACCCAATACTTAAACGTAGACTTAAAAACGAAGACCAAAAAGACGATGCAAAACAAAACAAAAAATAAGTGAACGAGGCTCTTGAGAGAGTGAGACTGCTGTAGAGATGAAAAAGACAAGAGAGAGACTGTGTATACTGTACAAAAAGAAATGTAAGAAATAGTCACATTGATAGGATGGCGTTGTTACAATTCAGTTCTTTTCACTTCAGTTTAATTGTAATTGAGTTATTAACCCTTTAATTAATAATGTCATGCTATATTCTATATGCCAATTTGGGAGCCTAGCAACATAGCAACCCAAGGTGAAAATCACTTAACCTCAAGAGAAGTGGCATTGAAATAAAAAAAAAACATAGTTAAATACACACACACACACACACACACACACACACACACACACACACACACACACACACACACACTAGTGTGCAAATATGTTACAACACCCCATTGCTTCTGTTGTTTTGATTTGTTGTGTATATGAAATCAAACAGCTGTTATACTGAAAATCTAGGAAAATTGTCAAAATAAGCTAAACAAATGCAACAGAAACTAATGCGTGAATATGATAAATACAGAGGAAATGTTAACTACCTGCGCAAACTAAGTGAGCCTGAAACAGGTTTTTTCAGTTTCCCCATTTAAACAAAAAGATCAATTAGTAGATCTTTTTTGGTCGTTGTTTGTTTGCTTCACGTAATCCATCACAGTTTGTTTGGTGTGTCTGTTTTTTAATGTTATAAATGCTTACCAAAGACAAAACAGCTCTGTATGCAGCAATCGAATCATATTACTGTCTGACTGCTGTAGCATCTGTTAAAATGAATCAAATGAGTTTAGTCTAATTACCAAAGGTACATCATCATTTACAGGAAGAAGCTGAACAAACCAATCCTCAGTAACATGGAGTTAGTGGCAGCGTGGGATTTGAATACAGCATTCCTTCTGTGTTTCTGCTCACTAGGGGGGGCTCAGTACAGTAGAACATCATGTGCACCAGATCCAAAACAAAGCAAGGGATCCCACATGTGTACCACTGACATGTCCAGCGAAACTCACAATTCACATACAATTAATAATAAGCACAATGTCAAAAGCAACCCTTATATCTTTTATAATCTATTTTTGGTATTTATTTTCTGATGTTATGAACATGTGTTTTTGGAAATCCGGATATACAGGGAGCACCAGGCTTCATGGAGTCAAGGAGTCGATTGAATTGATCTAAACGCCTGTTTAAATAGTAAATTAGGACTAAAACTGGCAACTTCACATACAAGAATGCACTAAAGAGACTCACACAAAACACACACACGCACACATACACACACACACACGCACGCACGCACAAACCTTTAGAGATATTTGTTTTTACAAAGCCCCTGTACTTGAATGATTTCAACAAGTTTCAAGACCTGCCTCTGTTTATCAATTTGACATAGCCCGCTGTCTTCTTCACTGCAGAATGTGGTGTGCCTGCAGCTCCAGACTGATATCAAATGTTATCATTTTAAAAATAATCAAAACAAGCCAGAGCAGATTTAGAATTAGCCATCGACCACAGAATAAACAATGGGAGGATCAGAGGTCAGAGGTTAGGAGAAGGAGATGGAGGTTCGAGATCATGATGGAAATGTACTGTAGCGGACCGCTCACTCTCTGGCTCAAGGTGTGCACTGCTCCCTTACGCTTTGTCTGTCCCACCGCTAGATATTTCACATTGACTGTCAATGTTACAGTGTTTATCTCAGTCGGCTTTTCCAGGTGAAGAATTACAAAACAGTCTCAGTATTGCAGTACTTAACAATCAAAAAGTTGTTATTATTCAAGAACCTCAGTGTGGGATTAATTTTGATGGGAGAGTCCTCTGCTAGCTGCCATTTCAATTATTTCCCAGCTGGTTTAAAAATATATTATAGTTAATACCACTGTAGCGTATTTCTCAGACCTGCACATGGGGAGCTGTCATTCTTGTTTGTTGATTTTCCGTGCTAAATACCGGGCCAGAGTATGACTCAGATCCCTTTTTGTAGATATTGCTGTGGTGAGGCAACACAATTGGATTGTGTGTAGTGCTTTTTGGATACTTGTGATGAAAGGTGCTATAGAAATGTGAATTGTATTGCATTATATTGTGTTTTGTGGCAGGCACAGTTCAAAAGAATTTGCAGACTCCAAGCGAGCTGAATTCTCCTGTCAGCCAGTGAATTATAACCACACTTTCTTGCACAGATACCTCCCACAGCAGTAGAGAATTTAAAAAGAAATAATAAGCTAATAAGGCAAATCAGTGTCTTTAGCTTACAAGCTCAGCTTGATTTGCCACTGAAATAATGGAATTCCTGTTGGTGTGGGTCCATGTCTGTGCATGTACATTTCTGCACAACGATGTGACTGCACCACAAGGGTCATAAAGTACACTACAGAGCCATGTTTTTACTGTAGCTTTATAAAGGATTAAATCTCATTGCAATGATCCCACGATTCCAGCAAAAAAAAAGCAATTCAATGGAAGCAGAGCTTACAACATAACTGTTGGATGAAAAATAAAGCAAACAAACCAACAAACAACAAAAATAAAAAAAAATATTTTTTTAAATATTCTACCCACTAGAGAACTGATACCCTGCAGAAATCACAGAGGTGAAGGGCTGCATTTATTAAATATTATTTCACCAATGCAGTGAACTCACCAGCAAGCAGCAATGCATTATACATATACCTGTAGATGAGTGTGTGACATGTGAGGTAAGTAATGCACAGAGGGATTGAGGTTTATATATGTTAATATATCTCTATCTATCTCCCTTTCCCTCTCCCTCTCCCTCTTTCTCTCCCACTCCCTCTCTCTCTTCCTCTCTCTCTCCCTTGCCCTCCCCCTCTCCCTCTCCCTCTCTCTCTCCCACTCTCGCTCCCTCTCTCTCTCTCTTTCTCTCCTTCTCCCTCTCCCTTCTCCTCTCCCTCTCCCTCTCTCTCCCACTCCCTTTCCCTTACAAAATATTTCTCTACGCAAACAGCCTGCATATTGTGTGAGCAAATGCATGATTTCTTTATTTGAATATGAGTGTGTACCCATGAGTCAGCAATGACATTTCTAAACACATATTTTTCAGTTTAAAGGTGTGGTTTTAAAAGTTTTAAAAAAACATTTCTCATCCCAGCATTTATTCCTATTTGTAACTGGCCTTCCCTTATAAGTACACACTTTTAATTTGTAATGATAACTAAAACTAAAGAGTACCATAGCTTCAAAATTTCATGGGACAGGTCTCATCAAAACAGAGAATTTAAAACAAAACTATAAAATTCTGATCGTGCGCTTCCTTGTGTTATATTCTGCAGTTTATGATTTGTACGCCACATCTCATCTCTAAGTGGCAGACAAGAAAGTCCCATCTCAGAAGGTCTTACTTGAAAATAAATGTGCACAGCATCAAAACCATCCCTCTTTTTTTATTTTATAACTGAACAGAATGTCAGTGGCAGCAGAGTTGTTTTTACAGTGATAAATAATTGAATTAAATAAATAATTTAAGCAAGTTAGTCTTGTAGTCTGTAAAACACACCCTCTCCTGAACTCAGTGTGTTCAATGCCTTTATTGACAGTGTCTATGAATCACGTTCAGTCACTTGTTAACACGACAAGAAGTAGAGCCAAGCGAGCAAGATGAATTGCAAAGTTAACTGTTGCTTTGGTTTACTGGTCCTCTGATCAATACGGGCTCCGACTGCTCAATGGCTGGCTTGCACAAATCATTCACAGTGCTCTCTTAAAGCTATTGTAGCTGACACAGTCATCCCATACATATAACCTCTTTTGCATTTCCATTAATGACAAGTAAGAAGCAGCTGAGAGGTTGGTGGGTGATTTTGCACTTCAGCTGTACAGCCAGTGTTAGTAAACTACAGTTATTTGTAATAAAATATAGAATGTTCATTGATAAAAAACAAACAAACTACTTTTCATGTTGATCTATGAATAAAGGAAGGGCTATATTGTTCAGAAAGGCAATTTGTATAGAATGAGCCATTTATTGATTTCAACAATTGTTATAAATTTTTTTTTTTTTTTTTTTTTTTTTTTTTTTTAATGTGTGTTTCAATAATTTTGGAGTTTTATGTCTTAATGTTCTTATATGCATTATTTCAACTGTTTCAGCACAAGTAAGAGATTTCTAAAATTCCTAATTATAATATGATATTTCACAAGTACAAGTTCATACATGTTCATGTATATATATATATATATATATATATATCTATATATATATTATATATATATATATATTATATATCTATCGATTATATATATATATATATACACACACACACACACACACACACAGTACACCCTCGTTATAACAGACTTCATTATAACAAACCTTCAGCTATAATGAACTTGGCCCATGGACCCCAAGTAAAAAAAGATAATATAAACACACCCTGTCAACACTGCAGTCTGTATGCACAGGATGCCATCTTTGCAGTGAAGGCAATTTTTTTTTTGTCTCAATAAAAAAGTGAGTGCTGTGTAATGCCTCCCAAACGAAAATAATTTTATGTTGCAAAAAAACTGGAACAAATATTGATTGTTTGAAAACAGGAGTAGCGTAGATGTATCTCTGTTGTGAATATAGGCTGTCAAAAATAATTCTGTTTTTGGTTTGTTCAGTAACTGTTCGGCAAAGCAAAATTGATTAAAGAAACAACAACAAACCTTTCATATCAAACTTTTCATTTTGAATAAAAGTTCAGCTTCAATTCAAGCTTTTGCTTTATGTACTGCGTTTTAATTCTTTAATGAATAGGATAAAGCAAAGGCAGAATACTGCATACATGAGATGAACAGGTACAGTACATGTAATTCTACTTTTATTCACAATGACATCTCATTAACTTACTCCAACAGTTTATCGTTCATTTTGATTGTCTTTTCACTATAACAAACCCCTCGATATAACAAACAAAAGGCTTGGACCCCAACAGCTTTGTTAATAATTCATTTATATTTGTTAATAGCCTATAAAATCCTACTGCATTTTGAGACTTCAAATTCTCTTTTGAAAGACTAGGTAAACAGCCACAGAACATGTGAAAATTTAAAATGCTTTCTGCTTGACATTCTTTTTATTTTTTTCCTTGGCTATATCAGAGCCCTGCCTGACTTTTTTTTTTCTTTTTTTTTTAGACCATGTATCTGAAAAAGAGCCTCAGATCATTTTTAATGCTGCACAGGGACACTGCTCTCCTATTATTTGTATTGCTCTGAGCTATTTCAGATTACAGCCAGCTCTAAAGGTGGATCACTGCAATAATCTGAGGGACCATGGTGAACAGGAAATCATTCTTATACAGCAAAATAAAGCAGCAAAGATGAACAGCCAGCATCAAATCTGAATAAGGAAGCAGCAGACACACAGCCAGCGTTGAATCTGAAGAAGCAGCAGCACACAGTCAGTACTGAATCTGAATAAGGAAGCAGCACATAGTCAGCACTGAATCTGAATAAGAAAGCAGCAAAGTCTTACAGTCAGCATTGAATCTGAATAAGAAAGCAGCAAAGACACACAGCCAGCACTGAATCTGAATCTGAAGCAGCACACAACCAGCACTGAATCTGAATAAGGAAGCAGCAAAGACACACACCAGCGCTGAATCTGAATAAGGAAGCAGCAAAGACACACACCAGCACTGAATCTGAATAAGGAAGCAGCAAAGACACACACCAACACTGAATCTGAATAAGGAAGCAGCAGACACACAGCTAGCACTGAATCTGAAGCAGCACACAGCCAGCACTGAATCTGAAAAAGGAAGCAGCAAAGACACACACCAGCACTGAATCTGAATAAGGAAGCAGCAAAGACACACTGTCAGCACTGAATCTGAATAAGGAAGCAGCAGACATAAAACTAGCACTGAATCTGAATAAGTAAGTAACAGACGCACAGCCAGCACTGAATCTGAATAAGGAAGCTTGCTAATGCAGGCATTAGTATGCGAGATGGAGCACTAGTGGAGGGTAATGAGCCTAATCCCCTTTGCAAAGTCATGCTAAGCATTTAACTGACTTTTCTATCGAGCATATGGAATCAAAGGAGATTACAAATAACGTGTTTCAACTAACTGCTTTTGGCTCCAATAAAAGGAAAAGCGAATGTCTGAAATATATAAGAATACACAGAATATTGAAGCACTGATCAGTTAAATACCTGCAACAAAATCCTTGAGTGAAATAAAGTCTGGAGAACAAAATATAACAAATAGCAAAACTATAACAAACATATTCGAATGTCTTACTAATGAGAGGCAACATATATATATATATATATATATATATATAGTATATATATATATATATATATATATATATATATATATATATATATATATATATATATATATACTAGAAGAGAGCAGTAAGGCATTCAAATACATACCGGTAGAGCAAGTTATCTCGCACACTGCACTTCAAACCCAGCACCAAACAAAACACTGTACTATTATAACTCTTTCTGCAGGGAGAGTATCCCGTGATTAGATTCTGCATGTTATACTGTCCCTCTCTCTATCACCGCAGGGAAGCCAATCCGCAAAACAAAATCTACTTAAACTTCATATAAATAATTCATTTATTTTTTTCATTCTCATTTTAAAAGCAGAATATATCATAAAATAAGTCTGCCTTTATTGCACAGTACATAACAAATGATAACGCACTACAGGTGGAGATTGTAATGGTATTTTTTCATTGTCGAACATGCATGCAATAAATCCTTTTAATAAATTAAGATCAGAAGTAGAAGTGTTAAATTACACTTTCAGTACTGGTTTCAAATCAAGAATATATACTGCAGTTTTGGATGGATAAAATTTACATTTTGAATTGGATATACTGTTTGTTGAAATAGGACCTTTACACATCACATAATGTCAGCTTTCCAGAGTAGTTTTATAAACCTTGAGGATCGTCTCAGCCAAGCTTTCGAGTGGTCTTTAATACACTGGTACATGCCATCTAAAAACAAAGGAATCTTGAAAACCTTTTTAAATGGCAACATACATTTAAAGCAGTCCAAAATACCCTAAAACACATTTAAAAAATGTCTCCATACATTACAAAAAAACAAAAAAACAAAACAAAAAAACATTTGTTTGTTTTATAACAGCCTTGATACCCTCTGCACCTGGATAATCCAACTTGTCTTTCGTTAACATCCCCTGCCTTTGGCTTGGGACAGCTACCTGTCACCAGGGTCAATTATCCAGCAAGTGTGGACTTTAGAAGAGTAAATTGTGGATTCTTTGACTGGAATAATAAAAAAAAAATTCAGTCTGAACCACTGATTGCGGCACTCTCATTGTCTTTACCTCAGTTCTCATTGGATAAATTGCTTATTAGTTTTGTTCACAGGGGCCCAGCAGTTAACTTCACTGCTTTTCTTGTGTTTCTGCTTAGTCTGTAGACCCGTCACTAGAGTCTCGAAAGAGTCTCAAGTCTGCTGAAGTATCGACGAATCAAGCAGCCACTGAGAGAGAATGCAATTAATTTCCTGCTGTCACATCTGCCGAGGTAGAGCTATTGGAAACATCTGGCAGCCGCTGTTGTGTGCCCCCTGAGATATTAGACACAGGGACCAACCCGTCTACCAGTGACACTCGTCTGTCTGGCTGTTCATGCACTTCCAGATTCGGCCATGGTTCGTTTTTTAACTGTTAACGAGTAGCTTAATAATAAACACTGTTCTTTGTTAATATGAATAATTTATATAAGAACATAAGTAGAGTTTGGGAATGAGAAAAGGCCCCTCGGCTCATCAAGGCTTGTCCCTTGTTAGAACACTATTCTCTCCTACTGGGGGGAACTAATATTATATAATAAATTCTAACTAATAAAAAGGTAGGATTCAATGAAGCCTCATGTGCAAGCATGACTGCAGTAATGCCTTTAAAAGCTATATGACTAACGTAACCCCATCGCAATGAGCTGGGAACTGCTTTCCCATCATTTCCTCCACTTTACCCTACCTAGCTCCGCTTTGCTTAGCTTTTCCATCAATGGCTCTGCAGTGCAAGGGGGAAAGGATTTAACCACAACCATTAAACCACTCCTGTTTGTTCTTTTCCCCTCAAGTAACATAAAAGGACATCATGTTGAGATGGTTCTACACCCTTCCCAGCAGAGCAATCTTGCCTTGCTATTGCTGATATTGTTGTTTTTTTTTTCTGTTATCAGTCAGACTGACAACCAGACAGTATTTGCCCCCTGTTCTGTTCAGTCATGTTCTCTGGAGGTGAAGGAATTAATTTTCATTGCCTTAGTCTGTAGCCAGCAACCAAACCCCACTCTGAAGCACTCTTTCATTTCAATGGTAATGGGATCTGTAATGCAAATCTGTTTTATTTATGTGTGGAATTCTATATAAAAGCCCTTCCACTGCTAGTTGCTAACATTTTCTGCTAGAAAGGCTTTTTTGGGGATAGATTTTACTGTCAAAGGAGTGTACTTAAACAGCTGCCCTGGCACTGCAATAATTTAAAAACAGCCATGACGCATTTACAGTAAACCGATTTTATGTGCAAATGTTTGTATGTCGGGCCTGCTGTTGCCTGTTCTTATATAAGTAGTGCTATAGAAATGCAGAGAGCAGAGTAAACGCGATAGATTATCCGTACAGACAAGATTCTGTTTAGACTGATTTTTCAATCATTGTAATGAAATGTATAATACACTAAAATGTTCATCTACATTAGACAGAATGAAGGGCACTCAGCCTGTTTTCAGATTTAAGCTGCCATATTCACGTCTGATGAATATAACTTGTTTTCACCAAGAAAGCAACAATATGTTTGGAGGAAGAGAGGAGAAGAATTTAAAGTAAAATCATGCCCAGTGTTAAATGTGTTGGAGGTTGTGTGATGGTATGGGCCTGTTTTTCTTCCTCAAGTACTGATGATCTTTGTATTGTAGAAGGATCAATGAATGCAGCAAAATACCAAGACATTTTGCAATCTCATTTGTTACCTAGTGCTAGAAGGCTTATTGGACAGAAGTTTGTATTCTTGCAGGATAATGACCCCTAAGCATTATACAAAGTCTACAGATGTCATGGATTGACTTGAAGGCTGCTGCTGCAAAAGGGAAACCAAAGTCAATTGCAGAACTCCAAGACAGAGAGAGAGAGAGAGAGAGAGAGAGAGAAGAGAGAGAGAGAGATCAGCTGATCCTCACTTCCCTTGCATAATAACATTGCAATAACATTGTAAGGATGTGTAAGGACACATGTATTTACTAAGTAACTAATATGTCAATACACAGTAATTTGAGACATTGGTGTAAGTACAAGTACTGTACATTCTTGTTAAAGGAAGCAGGTAAGAGCACGAGTGAAATGCAATGTCACAGTTAAGGGAACATGCACAAAAAGCTTGTGAAAACGTGCTCATGGAGTGTTTCATATTCATACGACAAGCAATCCACTTAGTAAAACACCCCCACCAGAATAGCACCGGCAGACATTACAGAAGTAAACAGGGCTGATACTTTCTGGGGTCAAGCAAGTCCTGGAGTCAAAAAGCCAAACTCAAGTGAGAGTCAATTTGCATATGTGTTACTTTTTTTTGTGGTCCATTAAATATGCATACTGTCAGGTAAAAGTTTTTGAAGCAGCTGACAGTGGCCCTGCCAAGAGGGGAAATGTGTTAATATATTATAAGGTATATATCTCTTGAAGAAAATATAAACGAGCCTAAGGACAACCATCTCCACGAAGTCAAATTTAATTGAAGTTAGTATTCTGGATTGATGGCATGTCCATATGGAATGTTATTAAATCAAATTAAATACAAGGATTTGCTTGTTTTTACAGAACTTTCATAATTAAAAACACTTTGAAATCAATAGGACTTGTTTTACACTTGAAATATGTTACAAATTGCAAAGTCACGTTTTGTATTTCCTTATGCGGCCAATGTGTCCATAATGAACACAGAACGGTGCCATTAAATGCCTGTTCAGATATTGCAGTGTCTGAGTATCATTATCTTTTGCGTATTTCAATATAAACCCTTGATTTGTGAAACCATTCATAGTTCTGAATCCCCACCACCACCACCTCCGGGTCACCTCCACAATTCCAAAGTTAACTTCAAACTGTATTGTAATGTTGAGTGTACAGTCCTGTATGAAAGTGTATCTTATATGGACTGGATTCATACCAACACTGACCAGCTGGTTCACACAGAACCCTTGTGAACACCAGAAGGTGGGGCGTCTGTTGGAGATTTCAGTATGTGTGGTGTGTCACAATGAGGTATGTTGCTTTGCAATGAGCCCTAGCAGTCTTGTTGGTCTTATGTGAAAGATCAGTATCTCAAAAGCTGTACTGTACAGTACTGGAAAGAGAATTCCTATTCAAAGAGAGCTTTTGATGCAAAATACAAAGCAATGTTAAGTGATGTACAAATTGAGTCATGTTTTGCAAACTGTTAAGGCTTGGGAAGCTATTCTGAATGCTTAGAATCTATAGGAAGAGTTAGCTTCATATTGGGCACTATGCATGGTTTTGAGATCGGAGAAGTGAGGATGTCTTGAAGCAACAGTGTCTATAATCTGTTCTATAAGTATCTCCTCATGCAAGCTTGTAAATAAGATTGTACGATTCCATTACAGCCATCCCTGCTTCGACAAGCATGAGAACAGTCAGCAGCTAGATACCCTAAAAAGGATGCACTGCAATACCTGGTCTACATCGGTACAGATTTGATCATTCCTGAAGACTATTGAAAGTAGAGAAGCCAATAAAGGGAAGCCTGGTATCTGGGTATGACTGTATGTATTCTCTGAATTCCTTTCTTTCTGCCTGCACATATGCGCCGTCTATCTCTTCATCACAATGTAAATACAGCACCGCATCCAAAACAAACACCTATTTGCAAAGAATATGTTTGCTTGATGATGTATTCATTGGTGTTCTGAGAAAGATGGATGTTTCTTTCCAGTCCAGCTCTGGCACTCTGGCTGACAGATATGCCTGACACTAATCTCCCAAGGATTCATTAATTACATCCCCAAGTTAGATGCCAGCAGCTCAACGGGGACTCCTGCCTCTTTCTTAATGCAATATGCTTTAATAACAGAGTTTTACAGAGTCTGGGAGATTAATTTGATAGAGGGCTTGTGGCAGGGCGGAGGAAAAGCCCTGCACATAATTAAAGGGGGCGGGGCAAAGCCCTGCTTGTAAATATATGTTTACCAAGCATGGGTGAATGTAATGTTATAATTTTAAATGTATTGGTATATTATTATTTTAAATAATGTATTGTAAATACTATAGTGTTTTAAGTTTATTTAAAATTTGTCTTTATTTATAATGAGTAGGTAGGCCAGACAGCTTGTGAGAATGTGGCTGATCCCGTCTATTGAATTATTGTTTGAGTATTTGTAATTATTATTAGATGGTCACCAATATAAAAACTTACAACTTTTGTTGTTCAGTGTGGGGTGTTCAAGAGGAGGAAACTACGAGTAAGAGTGAAAGTGAGAATGAGAGTGAGCGTGACAGTGAGAATGAGAATGAGAGTGAGCATGAGCATGAGCATGAGATTTAGAGTGAGAGTGAGCGTGAGGGTGAGAGCGAGAGTGAGCATGATAGTGAGAGTGACCGTGAGGGTGAGAGTGAGTGTGAGAATGAGATTTCGAGTGGGAGTGAGTGTGAGAGTGAGAGTGAGAGTGAGAGTGAGCGTGTAAGTGAGAGTGGGAGTGAGAGTGAGTGTGAGAATGAGAATGAGAATGAGAATGAGAGTGAGAGTGAGCATGAACATGAGTGTGAAGGTGAGAGTGAGTGAGAGTGAGTGTGAGCGTGAGAGTGAGAGTGAGCATGAGAGTGAGAGTGAGATGGGAGAAAAATCACAAGCGAAACCAAAAGTAAGAAAGCAAGCAATTGCTACTCGTGCTGTGCAGACCAGCACTGTATTCATTTGGATTTTTTTGTGGCATGTTTTTGTTTTAATATTTATTTTGGCTCTGGGAACAGTGTTTTTGTCAACCTTTTTATTTTATTTTATTTTTGTTTCAATAAAAACGGTGCACAAGAGCGCTTTCACTCAAGTACCTGCCTGTGTTTTGTCTCTGTCAGCTGTCTGGTCTGGGGACTTCACTGCTCGGCTACCCTGTCACAGGGCTTAAAATCTCCTCTCAGAAAATTAAAAAAACACATAAACAAAAAACACTTTTTAACAATCAGATATACAGTACTTAATCAGGCATTAACATTACACTTGAATTATTTTCATAGATTTCAAAGAGCCACTGCAACACCAGATGATAAAAATTATTATACTCTATTGTGAACTTCTGCTCATTTTAGACTAATGCGAGAGCTGCTAATATATTATTTATTTATTGATGAAAAAACAAAAGATTTACAGCTCAGGTAGGAAGGGAAAAAAAACTTGACAAAAAAATGAATTTTCTACAAGACTAAAGGGAGCAGATAGCTTTTTGGTTTTCCAACAAATGGCTCTAAAAACAGCAAAGTAAGAAAATGCTGACTCATAGACCCTTGAGAGGAGCAGAGACAAGAACGTTCCCGAGGTGAGCTAATGGAAGAAAAAGAAACAATGAAACAAGCTTTTTAAATTGAAAGAGGAATTGTGAGGAGAAAAATAACAAACAGATTTTACAGTAGAGCTCAAGAAAAGTAAAATAATTTTTTATTTGTTTTTTATAATGGTTTTAAAAATGCTACTATTTTTAATTTAGTTTTTTTTTTTTTAACAAACCGCTAAAAAACGAAATTAAGTAAATTGTCTAAACCAATATAAAGTGATAAAGTTTACAGCAGATCATTTTGGAAGCACTGATTTACACATACAGAGGACTTGTGGGATCCAAAAATGCACCTTGTAAAGGCACTAATCAATGAAATACACACATACAAGGAAGTCCCCTAAGCACCGCACAGGAACAGCAAAATGGTCAAACAGTAACACTTGTGTTTAAAACCCTATAAACACTGAGTAAAGTTTCAATGTCTTGTTTGAAGTTTATTTTAAGTGCTGTGAAACGTGCAATGGAAAGGCGAGATCCGCCATCACGAAACTTCCCACAGTCCTGGGTCTTCGTTAAAGTCCAGTCAATGGATAATGCTCCGAGCATCCTCAGAGGTCAAACAATTTGAACTCAGTGTCCAGCAGACCTAGCATCTCAGATTGAGTCTATTTCTGGTGCTGCCCCAGCCCTGAACTCCTATCCCAAATGAACACCTTGCAGTTCTAACATCCCGCAGAATCAATACAGAACTTTGGAATAAATCTGTTAACCTGCTTCACTGCCACTCACTTCTTTGATCTCCGACCACAAATACGGCAGAGCAGCACGCTGGCTCGCAGTACAGCATGGGATTTGCTTATGGTGTGAGGATAAAGGGTGAACGTGAAACAGTAACATTTTACAAAAAGTGGCAGAATGTTAAATGTAGTTATTATATAGGACCAACTGTATTTATATTCTGTCTGATTTCATCATTTGAAATAATCATCAATGTGAGCGTAATCTAGTCTTCATAAGAACCGGTCGCTCTTTTTTATTTATATATTTATTTTTTTACTGTGGAATAATTTGGGGATCACTTGTCTAATGATTTTTGCAGCTACTGTTAGGGTGTTAATATGCTGACATCACTTACTGCTAAGTTGTTGTTGAAAATTAGATTTACACTCTCAAATTCTATCTACAATAGATTGCACAAATCTGACCACCTGGCTAATTTGAAGGCCCATATCGTACAAAAAGATTTACACATTAAGTATATTGTAACTATGAATAATAACATTGTAACTATGTGTAAGTACACATGTTTTTACTAAGTAGCTACTCTGTAAATACACAGTAATTAGAGACACTTAATATAAAGTGTTACTCATCATCATCATCATCATCATCATCATCATCATCATCATCATCATCATCATAATAATAATAATAATAATAATAATAATAATAATAATAATAATAATATGTATATAATTTCATTGTTATTCTGTCTATGGCTATTGCATGCTTATAAACCATCTATAAAGCTTATTAACTATATAAAGATAGTTATATAAACAATTGTACATGTATAAAACATTGTAATTCGCAGCACCTTAAATTATAAAGTTTATTTCTGTCAATTATTATATTATTATTATTGACGGTATGTATAATTATATACTATTGACACTTTGTGATCTTAAAAACTCTCAAGAAACTTCTCTTCTGCAACTTCTCATCAAAACATTTTTTTTTGAGATTCTTTCCAGCACTATTGTAAAAAACAAACTCCTCAAATTTACAAAGAAACACTATTAACTTGGGTGTGACAATCTGCCCATTCTATAAGGCTGGGCCCATTGAAGTAGCTCGCTTGCAGATTGATTATCTCAAACCTTGACTGCTTTACATATTAAATAATCCAAGGCCATTGCAAATCATGAACTGTGAAATCAGCTGTTTCTGTTTGACTGCACAGATCAACAAAGTTTCATATGCAATAAAACAAACACCAAGCTCAACAAAAAAAGAAAATCCACAAATTTGAGAGCCTTCCTTTTCACTCCATGATAAGCTTTAAAAATATATTTTTGCTGTGAACTATTAACATTTTCTCCCTCCTTTTTACTGAAATATATAAGTGATATGGAAATGACAGAATTGTTAATTTCGAATCACTCCCATGAACTTGCAAAATAAATCAATGCCATTCAAAATCAATGCCCTGTTCAGTAGGAAATTGACGCTACTAGAAACCCACAAAGCAAATGATACAACAGTTAAAAAATTGTAGAGAAAAAATATATCAAATACTTTCACTATTTGTCAAGTATAAACATGGAGAGAAAGAAAAAAATATAGGAACTGAATAACAAAGACTTTATTAGACAAGAATAATGGTTTCAGTGATTCCTCCATGAGTCCTGAAACACAGGGTACATCAGAAAATGAAAAGCTCTGGCCTATCTCACTGCCCTCCAATGACTCCACATCCCTTAGTACCCAAACTCAGGTTATAGAAAGCGATTACAACCCGGATATTCCCCGAAGAGGAGTGGAGCTTGATGAACAATAACACACAAATGCTGGTAACCTACAGGGACCTCTCTTAACTCATCTGACCCAAATACTAGTTGAAAAAGAGCACTCCAGGGTCCTGGGGGCCTTGTATTTGTGTCTGCAGGAATAACCAAAGTTGCGTCTTTTTCTTATTTAGATTTGTACTCTTGGTACAACAGCAGGGAGCTTTTTCTTTTTTTTTTTTGCAAAGCTTATCAAGCAGAACATAACAGGCGCTGCTGTCCTGCATTCCAGACACTGGGTCTAATTTACAAAGGTCATAGCCAATCTATGGCTTTTAATAGAAGATGCTGCAACAACCTTTCAGAATTGATTGAGAAATCCTTGCATCTCCAGCTTTGCAATGCTCAGAGGTGGATGCATTAAGAAGAAAAGGCTTATCATCGCACTTGACATCAGAGCTCTCTGTCTCTCTCTGTCTCTCTCTGTCTCTCTCTCTCTCTCTCTCTCTCTCTCTCTCTCTCTGTCTCTCTCTCTGTGTTCCACCTCTGCTCTGGACTGCATGATCATTTTTTCAGTCAGTAGACACTTTCTTGATGCAAGAACTGTGGAGCCCACCATGCCACACCAGTGTCTCCTTTCCTCTACATCACAGCCATTCTAGATAAAAAATAAATAAATAATGATTCAATGTCGCTATGAGCTGTAAAAGAGGCACCTGTCATGGACTGTGTTTGTTTTTTTGGTATTGATCTAAGGAAAAGTAACCTTTCACTGCTTGTAGTTCCAGGGGTCAATTCCCACATCACTGTGGCCTTGATTGAGCCTGCATCCCACTCAATCAAACAGGAAGCCTGCTTCCATTACCACAGACGTTACCAAGACCGGTGCCGGAATACTGGTCAGGCTAATCTTCTACGGTATGTACACTATATAGATAGATAGATAGATAGATAGATAGATAGATAGATAGATAGATAGATAGATAGATAGATAGATATACAGCACATACTGCAGCTACTCAGCATGCACTGTACTTCAATTTCTGCTCTTTTGGTGTTTGTACAGATTAGACTTACCCTCTCGAGTGCTTGAGTGCTACATTGCTGTGTGGTACTTGACATGTTCAATTCCTGACATCGAATCTCGTATTGATCCATTTCATCCAGGCGAGTGCCCCCCCTCCCCTCCCCGACACACACACACACACACACACACACACACACACACACACACACACACTCACACACACACACACTTCCCTCTACCTGTCTGTTCTCGCATGACAACACAGCCCTGATTTCACAAAATGCACATCGCAGGTGCAGAAACGCAGTGCGATGCAAATCTCCCTGAAACTATTGAAGCTGCAGTTTTCACTGAGCACGGATAAGTAGCATTCCTCCCAGACATCTGTTAACTGCAGGGAAACCAAAGTAAAGCACAATTAGAAATGTCTAGATGAAAAAAAGGAGTCAGTCTTCTTAATGCATGCCCAGTGCTTATTTATTGATAAGATCTGCTGACCCACATATGATGTATAATAACAGCTTTAAATGCTTGACTTATGTTAAGAAAATACAGCGGTACAAGGCCACCAGGTGCACTAGAAACAATTGACATGAATAAAATCCACCCCCTTCTGGATAGCTACTGTGAGAATGTCAGGAGTTCCTCCATAACTTCAAAACAAAGGCAAAACCTATAAGAAACTAGGGCCTTCACCGATGTCTGTGCACTGATAAAACACAAGCCGAAACATCTCCTGAATTCTTAGACGTGTCAGTGGCACAGCAAGTCTGCCTTATGTGCTGATATGTTTGTGAAGGACTAGCCTGTGTTTTTTTTTTAGAGTTTAGCAGTGGTGTTAATAACATTGTTATTATTCATTGTTATTACATTTTCGTACCTTATTACCTTTCCTTCCACCATCTCCCCATCTCTACCCTTGTAACTTCCCCTTACTCAGTATCTGTTATGGGGGTATATTGCCTCATCCAGCAGGCCAGGTGATGGACCTTCAAACCAAGCGGTTTAGAGGGAAATATTTATATGTCTCATAATCATCAATAAAAAGATGTTGTTGGGGTTTGTTCTGCAGATCTGAAACTAAAGAGCTACCTTTATTGATAATTGTTTATATTATTATTTTATTATATTTTGTGCTGGGGATGGAAACAATGACTTTAAAAGTACTGTCCCCAAGTTTTCCAGAACTTTCTTAATACTTTGTAGATGCACTGCACAGACTTCCAATAAAGTTTGGGTCGTACAGTAAGTAGGAGATCTTACAATCTCTGTTGAATCCTTCTTGTAATGAATTAAAAAGAAATCAAGCAAGGCTGCTGGAATGAAATATCTGAATTATGTTTATTGCTTTTAATCAATCCAAACATATTCCTCAATAATCGTTCACAAAGGTACCATGAAAGTGGTGAATCTCTTCAGGAGGCTGTCGTTAGCAATTAGGGCCTGAAGCTGGTGGATCTCCAGTGAGCATCTACAAACGAGGACACATACCTGCACATGCCTCCCTTTTGCTGCTCATTTATTTGATCTCATTCTACTTCGCCTCTGACAACATTAAACTTTCCTTTTTTTTTTTTTTTTGCGAAACTCATCTACATTTTGAAAGCCCCCCTCTACCTCCCCTCTTCACTGCATGCTCCAGTCCCGGGAGAGGCCCAGCTACTACTCTGGAATAAAACTCATTTGCATTGCCCTGCTTTGCTCCTAACACAGCACAAATCAAACAAATAATTAAGATTTGTTGGCAGTTGACTGTGTTTTAGGTCCTTATGAGAGTCATCTTTGAGAGCATTTTTTTTTTTATCTGTGCAGAACTCCTGGATTAAACAATTACATTCGTATTTTTATTTTAAATGTGGTGTTTTTTTCCCACTTTGTTTTATGAATATATTATACATGGTGAATGCTAATTTTTCTATACACCTCAGTGTTTTATAGTCTTATTATAGACGGTGGTGGTAGGAGACTTGTGTATGATTAAGGTTAGGTGGTGAAGCGAGATCCATGTATAATAAGATTGCCTTAGTATAATAATGTTGATGATAAAAACTGCTGACCTCAATTTTTAAAAACAAACTCTACCACCAGGACATGAACAAAACAAAACACTTTAAAAACCAAAAGAAGCAAAACTGGCCTGCAAATTTAAAGGCAGGGATGCATTCGTGGTTAAGCAGAATAACGCAAGTACTCTTAGAAATACAATAAAAGACATGTATTTAGTAAGAAATGGCCTTAACCATGCCCTCCATGGGGTGTTAGACGACGTAGACTGATGGACCTCAGATAGGAGAGGCTACTGAGTGATGAGGACGTCATTCAACTCCACCCTCCTAAAAAGCCAAGCTCAATTTTCTACTCTGATTCTTAATAATAATCTATGTAGGTTTCCTGTGCGCCCCCGCCCCCCTCCAAAGAATGTTAACAAAATAAAAATAATTCTGAAATTTAAAATGATCGTTAAAAAACAAACTCGTGTTACATGTTTTTTTTTTCTAATGTGTTGTCCAATGGTATTCTCAACTCGTCTTCTTCGATTGTTGTATTTGCCTCATGCCACTCTTCAAAAGCAGGACGATTTAAAGGCCCTTCTAAAAATAAAATAGCACTTTCAAGGGCCCCCTTGCAATTCCTATGATTATATTTTCAACAGTACTGTTCAGTGGGTGATATATTTTTATTTCAATGTGATCATTAGATGCGATTGAGAGTGAACTGATTCATCACAGGTGGGTTTTTGTTGTGTTTGTTTTTCATCAATGCAAAACAGTAGAGAAGCTGGGAATCCCCACAGAGAGATTCAATTAATGATTTGGCAGGTAGTTAAGAGAAGAGACTGTATTACACATTCTCGAATACGTTTCTAATAATCATCTAAAACTGTATTTAAAACTAATAAGCCCAAACGTGCTATTTTGAATCTAAAAATGCATTTTAAACGTATTTAGGACCCTTTTGTTTTGTCATGAAACATTGGTATGTCATGTGTAAGTACATTTCAACAATATATCTTATACTGTATTTGTTCAATATATTGCAAAGCATAATAATAATATATTAATATATAACATTCTAACTATATATGTACCGAACTATATCTCTCTCATCTTAAAAAATGGAAACATGCCATGCATATCATCAAAAAACCCCTAATAAGTTAAGTAACAAATTAAGAAGCTAGTAGAGTTGAGAAATGAAGCAGGTTCTGATAATTAGATGTGTAGATAGAGTGATTCTGTTACAACAGGCTGACAGATGGGAAATCTTTAACCACCAAAAGGACAACACTCTCACCTCTCTACTGCACATGACTGTTAATGTGTTATACAGTGAGGCCAGCAGCTGATTGACAAGAACGACAGCTTTACGACTTAGCTGGATCTGATACCAGCCTTGTTTTAATAACAAGGTGAGATATCATTAATTATAAGGACGGCAGCTGCTAGCCTGGTCTGTTTATGTAAAGGCGGGCAAAAGTTTGCAAAGTCCTTGACAGTTTGTGACACTTTTGCAATTCTCACATTAACTTTAAAGTTTGCTGTCCCAGTCATGGCACCATGATATTCTGCAAATGTAATGAGATGATACAATAATTATTTTTATTATGAAGTGCAAGGCCACTATTAATGAGTGAGATTACATTTGTCAATGACACATAACCGATAGCAACTGCCATGTATTTTCATTGTGTAATGAAGCATGTTGTTGCATTGTAATTACACAATGTGTGTAATTACTGTGTTATTCCATTGTTGCTGCAGTGTAGTTAAAGACAATGCAGTGTTACCAATTGAACTGTCACAAAGAAGGTACAGGTTAATTAAAATCTAAGTCTAGGCAATGCCAGGCAGTGCTGAAAGGACTAAAGCCAGACCCACCAGGCATATCTAAAATAATTCTTTACCCAGCTGCAGCTACAGGGTTGCAGTATACCATCGCTCTGTAAGACAGTCCCCTGGCTGCCCTAATTAAAGAGGCTGAAAATACTATCTGCCTGTCTACTCCTGCCCCATTTAACAGCAAGGAGGTCAGCATGGAGCTCAAGATGGAGCTCAGTAGGAGTATGGATCTATTGTGAATGCACACATTTTTGAACAGCATCTGTTTAAACAGTGGGGATACATATACTCCCTCTCTTTCTGCTACGGTATGTCCAGGGGCTTCATCTGCATGCTGGTCTGGAATTATGAAAATCCAGTTATGATGCTATAGCAGCAACATTTGCTTGTTATAGAGTCCCCTGTCTCATTTCTCCAGGCAGTGTGTGCTTCTTCTGGGACAAGAGTAACGACAGCTTGGTAAAGAAAGGTTCTACACAGAGACAAGAGCTTGTGCCAATGTATTGATTTCCCAAGAATATGGCTTTGGAGAGCCATCCTTGTTGGAAGATCAGTAGCGAAGCTTGAGATCCCGGCACAGAAATAACAGATGCAAATAAACAGTAGAAAGTGAATACAAAAATTGGACTGAGCTTCTACATTAACATCAGGTATATTCTGTGCAAGCAATATCGCATCAGCAGGTAGATCAATCACAGTAGTTCACAATCCAATTAGTATTAAACACCTAGCAGTTAATGTTAAACCCCACAGCAAATGTGGACAACTGTAACCCTACAACAACAACAATCAATAAAGACAAGACAAAACTGTTACTTTCTAAGCATTAGTGAATGTATCCCCTCAGTTTAATGCAAGCCATATGATTTCAGAAGATGCTATTTCTTGTCAGGACCCCATTGCAAATGAGATGCTTGTCTCAAGGGTTCATCCTGGTTAAATTAATACATCTGGAATTTGAACCGGGAATCCTTTATAATGCCGAAATGGTTGTTAGGTGATTTTAACCCTTTTTGTCCCGGATACCACAGCAGAGTTAGTAATCTGAGATGCGACTCATGTATGCCTCTACTGTATGACTCCTATTCTGTATGTAACAGGGCGGAGGCTAGCCGTGAAACTGCAACCTTACACGCTGCAAGTGAGCGTCTTAACCCCTGTCCAAAAGAGCCAGGCTGGCCAGCAGTTATGTTTGAATGACATGAGTATTACTCTTGGACATGCCACTTATCTCCATAGTCGTGGTGTGGATTCTATTGATCTAGTATATTTATGGTGTAGTTAATATGTACATGAGGCACATCCTCCCTACCTAAGTGCAAGTTGCTGCATTGTGTCTTTCATCCCTTTCGCCTTCTAGAGGTAGCTAAATGAGAGTGGAAAGTATTTTATTACAGATAATTAACCATAGTGAAAGTCGGTTTGTTCTGTATAAAGTGTCAGAAATACTAGAATCTGGTACAAGGCTTGTAGTTTAGAAACATTAAGCAGCGAGTCGGTGTTTAAGAAAATGCCCTATGACTTTAGAATCAGAGTGAAATAAGCATGCATGGGCAGATAGATTTCTTCTGCCTCTGAATATTTCTGTACATTGCACCTGATGTGTGCTTTATGGAAGCATTATTATAGTCCCGTTGAGAAACAGCTGTACATGTGGTAAGACTGCAACCTTAATGGTTAACAATTGAAGTCATTGATGGAATTATTTAACAAGACTTGTGAAAACTAAGCAACTGCCTTGATGTTTGTGACAAGTTGATGTTGTAATAGAGGTAATGGTTCTGAGTCTGACAATGTGTCATTAAAACTGCTCAGAGGAAGCTGACACCTTGACATAATGCAAGAACATTCAGTTCTGGGCCTACCGTTTAAGCCACTTACTTAAGAGAGAGAGATTGGTAAATCGAGAAGGCATGTTCTTGCACAGATGGCTTCAATTAACAATGTCATGTTTAATTCAACACAAAAAAGAATCATTGAGAAATTGAAAAGATGACATTATTTATCAACAGATTTTTGTTTTAGTTGACAAATCAGTTATTATACATTAACTTATCTTTTATAAAAACATAAACAGCATTTGTAAGCATGTTAACAGTTAAAATAAATCATATGACCCCTTTTCTCAGTTACTCCTTAATTATACTGTATGGCATTCACAGTGAGGCATGTGTCTAATCTATATTTCTGTTGTGTATGTGATATTCTACTTAAATAAAGTTCTTTTCACGAGCCCCCCAGAACCCAGCACCCTTCCTCTGGTAAATTCTCATTGCACCACCTAGGATCCATTTGACTGGAGTTACTTATTATTTCTCATGAAAGCTGATTTGAAAATTTGTGCTCAGCTCTCTGGAACAGAGAAAGACACTGTACACATGAGGTGTGTGAGAGAGCATCAGGGCAATGGATAGGGAAAGCTTATCTCCGACAGGGATAATCCAAACTCAAACACACCAGAGTCCAACTAAACTACATGCATCCTGAACAGCGGCTCTTGCTTTCCCTCATCTGTCCAGCAGGATGGCAAATTCTCTAATGACTCAGGAAAAGCACATTTTAAATTCCCAATACCAATACAAAATAGCTGTGCAAGGAAATTGTATTTTAACTATTCATCAGCTGCAATAACTGAGCTCACATGGAAGATGGAAAGGGGTGCAAATGCACCCCAGAAATATTGCATGGACACTTTGAAAAAGTATTACTCCCGTTTCTAATCATGTGTGAGGGTATCTTGTGATCTTCAAAGAGTTATGAGATGCATTTTATTAAATATGCTGGGGTGCATTTGCTAACAAAGGGTGAATAGATCTCTCACAATACTCTCAGCTTTAGGGTCTTCATTTCACCTGTGGAAAACATTACGCCTCAGAAATAGAAAGAAAGGGGTGGGGTTTAGAAAAGGGGTGTGTAATTGCTTAAATGGACAGTTGTATATAGATCCCTGTGCAATGAGTACCATATTCATTGTTGTAACAAAAAATACAAAGGCAGTCAATTCCTAACATTGGTATCATGGGACTCAAAGTCTACAAAACTCTGTGATACAATTTCAATAAATGCTGGCTGGTTGTTTCCAGGCTCAGGCTCTTTAGCCCACATCTTATGACCCTCTCCAGAATTGTATCTATATCCCAATCTGTTGTTCCTTACTCTCCATCCCTGCGGATTCTTTATGCTTGTCTGGCACTCCATGTTATGCTGTGTATTTGGCAAACCATTTTATTAAAATCACTGCACAGCTGAGGATCTGAATTTGAATACTTGGATGTCTAACTCTTTAAAACGCAGGTATTGCTGGTGGTCTCTTTGTTTAGGGTTGTACAAATATTAAGATCCAGAGTTGTACAAGAGCTTCTCCTTGGATTCCAAGAGAGCCATTCCTTGGAAGCTAAGGGATCCAGGAGCTGGAGAATCAGTGCATGTGATGTTCAGTTTAGCACAAAAGTAGTGCATCTTTATGCACCTTTATGTATCCTTCTGTCTGTCTATCTGTCTGTTTGTCTGTCTGTGTGTCGCACTACATGGGGGAACGTGATCATTTCCTTGATTTTTCATTTTCTTTGTCTTCTTCTTCTCCCTCTTTTTTCATAAACACATTTTACACAACACGTTTGATGCAGCCCTGAATTCCAAATGTTTCCTTGATTGACACTTTGAGAGGCATGTGAATGGAAGCCGATGACTGTGGTTTTAACAGAGGAAATCACTTGAGATTAAGGGTCTCGTTTTCAAGCCTCCCTTATTATGACAGCAGAGCAGGATGAAGAACACAACCGTACATCTCTGATAAAAAGCATGTGGGAAAAAAAAACACAGCACTAATTATGATATAATAAACAGCACCGCCACAATAGCACACACAGGTAGAGTTAAGTGGGTGTTTATTTAAAGGTTTAAGTTTGTTTCAACAAACTACACAGCTGGCCCAGTCTCATAAAGAAGCTTTGAGTGGATTCTAATTGTAAGGGGCTTGAAATGAAATTTGCTGAGTGATCAATCTCACACTTGACAACAGAAACAGAAATAAGACAATTAGCATATATAAAAACAAAACTGTTGCATGTTACATTATTGCCAGAACTGTTATTTTTTTTAAATTAAACCACAGTAGATTTGGCAGTACTGTCACATACTGTTACTGAAAGACCCTGTTAAAAGGTACAGAAGAATGGAGTTTGTTACTGTATTTTACCAGTAAAAGCTCACTAAGCTTCTGCCATTAGAAATGTTGGTTGAATGGCTGGGTCTTTTTTCAATGCATTTGCACCTCGGTAAGGGGTCTATATTAATTGTATCTTTAACTCTATAGTAATCCCCTTGGTGTTTTTACTCTGGAAAGATTTAATGGCACATTGTCAGTTCATCCAAAGCACAATGTTTCACATTTCATCCACACTAACAGGAACATCTTCATACAAAACTGTCACAATTTACAAAAAAAAAATCACAATTTTACCCTGAGCTTTTAGATTAATCCTTACCTTAAAGTCAGATTGTAAACTGAAAAGCTTATTTTCTGTATGACAAATGCTATTCAATTAAAGGATGTTCCTTTTTTGTGCAGTGATTTATTGTGCCCCTTATCAGCTTCCCTAATAAAAATACAGAAAAAAGATCTCTGCTGTTTAACAGGTTACACATTTTAACAAGGGGGTTATTGAGATCCACCAATGTTAAGATTGCTATTGAGCCCCAAATCAGTTTTTATTTAACAGGCTGCTGAGTGCAACATTATTACCCAAGTTACAAACCACTAAGGGATGCATACTGTATGTGTCACATTGCAAAAATATCTCTTTGTACAACATTTCCAGGTATGGGACACCATCCATGCTGTAATGAAGGACAGTCATTAACCAGAACATCACATGCTGGTACACAATTTTTCAAGTTTAATAGCAGAAGCATCTTTCATTTTGTATTCTCAATGTTAATATTTTAAACAGTTGACTGGATACTTCTTTTAAATCGTTTAAATCGTTTAAAATAGTTTAAATGTAAATGAAGTTCATTGATGAATGAGGTACTGTATGTCGGACCTGCTGTTGTCTGTTTTTATTAAGGTAGTGCTATAGAAATGAGGAGGGCAGAGTAAACGCGATAGATTATCCGCACAGACAAGATTCTGTGTAGATTGATCTTTCAATCATTATAATTAAATGTATAATACACTGAAATGTTCATCTTGATTAGAGAGTGAACAGATAGATAGATAGATATTCAAGGCCTTTGATATTTTTTTATACCCATCCCCTGATCTGTGCCTTTCAAAAACTTTGTCCCGGAGTTCTTTTGAAAGAGCCTTGGTGCTCATGGTTGAGTCTTTGCTTTGAAATGCACTACCCAGCAGAGGGAACTTACAGGAACTGCTTAAATGATCCTGAAATCATGTGAACACAACAATTTAACACAGGTGGAGGCCACTTAACTTGGTGTGTGATTTTGAAGGTGATTGGTTACACCTGAGCTAATTTAGGATTGCTATTACAAGGGGGGTAGCTACTTATCCAACCAAGCTATTTCAGTTTTTATTTTTAATTAATTTTCTACAAATTTCTAGAATATTTTTTTCACTTTGAAGTTTTGGGGTAGGATGTGTAGATAAATTAAAAAAAAGATATTTCAATGTATTTTAATTCCAGGATTTAAGGCAACAGAAGGTGAACATGTTGAAAGGGGTGTAGACTTTCTATACACTGTATATGTAGTTTGACTTGAGCTTGAAAAAGGTTACTTAATAAACCACAGAACAATACTAATTTTCATTTTCTCATGCTTCTCATTCTATACAACATTGAAAGCAGAGAACTACTGACAACTTACAGCAACCTGGCAAATGTCACCACTCGATTTCTTTACAAAAGAACCTGTATCTCTAAGGACTCTGACACTGTGTGCTGTTCAGCAAAGGTTACTGCTGGTTAAATAATATTTTTTAAAGGGATCTTTCACAGTGCTCTGTTCATTAATGCTGCTGTAATTAATGTGTGGGGAATGTAAGGTTGGCAGGGATGGGGTTAAATCTGTCCCTGCCAGAAATCACAGGCGTGGCCATTCCCCAGTTAGGTAATTGAGTGTTAATTGGGAAGTGGCCATGTGTAGAATAAGGAAGCAAAATCATTTGTTTGTTTGTGCTGCGTGCTGCGTGCTGTATGTGTGCTGTGTGCTGCGTGCTGAGTACTGTGTTCTGTGGGCTGCGTGCTGTGCTGCGTGCTGTGTGCTGTGTGCTGCATGCCGAGTGTGCTGCATGCTGCGTGCTAAGCGTTGTGTGCTGTGTGCTATGCACTGCATATGCGTTGTGTGATGTGTGCTGTGTGCTGAGTGCTGCATGTGTGCTGTGTGCTATGTGCTGCCTGATGTGTGCTGAGTGCTGTGTGTGGTGTGTTGTACACTGTGCACTGTGTCTGTGTGCTGTGTGCTGAGTGCTGTGTGCTGTGCGTGAGTGTGTGCTGAGTGCTGTGTGCTGTGTGCTATGCACTGTGTGTGTGCTGTGTGCTGTGTGTTGAGTGCTGTGTGTGGTGTGCTGCATGTGTGCTGAGTTTTGAGTGCTGTGTGCTGTGCGTTGTGTGTGTGTTGTGTGCTGAGTGCTGTGTGCTGTGTACTCTGTGTGAGTGTGTGCTGAGTGCTGTGTGTTATGCACTGCGTGTGTGCTGTGTGTGTGATGTATGCTGTGTGTTGTGTGCTGTGTGTGTGCTGTGTGTGATGTGTAGTGTGCGTTGCGTGTGTGCTGCATGTGTGCTGTGTGCTGAGTGCTGTGTGCTGTGCGCTGTGCACTGAATGTGTGCTGGGTGTTGAGTGCTGTTTACTATGCGCTGCACGCTGCTTGTGTGCTGAGTGCTGCGTGGTGTGTGCTATGTACAGTTTGTGTGCTGTGTGCTGCGTGTGTGCTGTGCACTGCGTGTGTGCTGTGCACTGCATGCTGTGTGTGTGCTTTGTGTGTGACCTGTGCTGTGCACTGCTTGTGTACTGTGTGCTGTGCGCTGTGTGTGATGTGTGCTGTGTGCTGCATGTGTGCTGTGTGCTGTGTGCTGTGTGCTGTGTGTGTGCTGTGTGCTGTGTGCTGTGTGCTGCATGTGTGCTGCGTGCTGTGTTCTGTGTGCTGTGTGCTGTGTGCTGTGTGCTGTGTGCTGTGTTCTGTGTGCTGTGTGCTGTGCACTGCGTGTGTGCTATGATTTTTATATTGTTTTGCAATGTGGTAGTGAAGGCTAATGCCAAGCCTGCAAGTGTGCTGGTCTTTTGTTTAAACCTTTCATTTTGGCCCTCATGTTGTGTTCTGTTTGTTCCTGTTTGTTTTTGTGTTAAATAAACGTGTGCATACGCACATAAATTGCAGCTTTCTGTATCTGGGTGTAATTGCTGACGGAAGCCAGCCTGGGTCAGGATGCTGCCCTGTCATAGTTAATGTTGGACAGTAAACTATACATGTGCATTTATTCACTAGCCTTGGTATGCAAGTGTTTCATCTCTGAAAATACAGCAGGAAGGCCACGCACTACTATATTTACTAATACCTTTAATTAGTTACAGTGTGTGTGTGTGTGTGTGTGTGTGTGTGTGTGTGTGTGTGTGTGTTTGTGTAGGTGTGTGTGTGTGTGTGTGTAGGTGAGTGACTTTGTGTGCGTATGTGTAGGTGAGTAACTGTGTTCACTCAGTTTTCCCTCTTATGCTGCTGAAAATGTACAGAAGAAGACAGACAATGAGGTTAGTTACCAAGGCATAGGACAAAAGAGTTTTTTTTTTTTTAAATGCTTAAAGGCTAGTTATTAGTTCATGGTGCTTAAAAATATCTAATCAGGGATTTCATTTCCTTTGATATTGTACTTGATTTCACCTTTTAAAGGAATTATAACCCCACGACAGGCAAAGCTTTGTTGGCAGGTACTAGTTTTTTGTATATTATCTGCCCCTCAGGGCAGAGCTAATTAAAGGGCCTTGGACAGATTATTCCCATTTAGGATTTTATGAACAAAATTAGATAGTTGTTAGTAATAACAGCAGGAAGCCTTATCAACACAGCATGATAAAATATTTTAAAAACTACAAAAAACAAAGATAGTGTTATTATTTGTTTTACATTAGACGCATGTGTAGTTCTATGGTTTGTTATATGGAGTGCCTATACTGTAGTCCAGAGCTGGATCAGGCATTTGGTTTCTACTTCCATGTATCTGGTGAAGGGGAAAGCCTCGTTCAAAAGGAATGTTGAATTGGAAAAGGCAACTGAAATAGTATGTATATATGTATGGTTGCTGATTGGTTTAGAAGAAAAAGCATGCAAGACTGGGAAATCGATCTAGTTTCTTTTCCCACACATAGTGGCCTGAAATACCTCCAATGCCCTTAAACTAGAGTGTGATCAACAAACACACCCCTGTACAGGAAGAAAATAAATAGCAGTACACTTTGTATTCCATGGGGGCTGCATTTGCGCTTTCACCTGAGCTGAATCTGTATGTGACAGCTGGGGGGTTAATACAATAAATAATAATGTGAACAGATGAGTAAATGAGGGAGGAAACTGGGGGGGGGGGGGGGGGGGGGGATGCAGAACAAAGGAGAGAGGAAGCAGAATAGGAAACAGGAAGGTAGGGGAAAGAAAGGAAACACCTATGAAATGGATGCTGGAGAGAAAATGAGTGTGATAGGAAAGATTCCAGACAGAACTGTAAAGAAAAGAAAGGTGCAAAAAAACAGAATTAGAATCAAAAATATATAACAGGGATAGCAGTGAGGAAAGGAATGCAGAATTGTATGAATGTTGCATGATTAAAATGGATATGTACTAACAAAACTAACAAATGAATGAATAAGTAACCCTAAAAGGATCCTCACTAGTATATCAGCTCAATGTTCATAATATTTCATGTGTGGTCTTTATTGTTGTTTCCTTTTGGATCTTTATTCATCTTGCTTATTAACGTTTTAAAAACCTGTTTCTGATTCTGAAGATGGTGGTTTGCTATTATAATTTATACCCCTGCACCCCCTGAAACTGGTTTTGTGTAGAGATCTCACCTTTTCTAACCCACAGTTGCAGAGGGGACATAAATGACAGTTGCACACCCCTAATGGTAATTTTTAAGACATTTTGATGTTTTTAGAGTAAAACTGTAAAAAAAAACAAAAAAAAAAAACACACAACATAGAATATTAAACAGCTAAGAAATGAAATATTCCAAAAATGAGAGTAATATCAAGTATCTCTTTAACAAAACATAAAAATAAAGTTGTGTGTGGGGGGGGAGGGCGGTAATTGAGTCTGTTGTTATTCTGTGATTGTGAGGTATATGTGCTCCTGTGTGATTTGGTTTGGTGTTGCTATGTTACAAGCCCAGGATGATAAAGTGCATTGTCACTGCCTTCCCAGCTCCATGCAATAAAGTGTTTGCCAGCGCGACTTCAGAGATTTTTTTATTTATTTATTTATTTAGATATTTTATTATTCTATTGTCAATTGGATTATGGCTATATATATAGATTTTTTTTTTTTTTTTTTTCTGACCGCGAATGAGCTGATTTGGCATCACAGGGGATTGCACAAGCACACACCACACTGTGCCTCAACCCAGCTCTGAGGAGCACTCTTCCTCACATGGGGAGACAACGGTTCAGTCTCCATGCCAATCCAATACTCCAGAGCCCACTGGAAAGGCAAACAGATGATGATACCAGCCTGTTAAATTCACACAATCAGGACTTAGACAAATGATGGGTGGCCTTGCAATCATTGCAGAAGGTGAGCAACACACTGGCACTCGTGTTTAATCTTCAGCTTGATTTGAAGAAGGGTTTACAGCTCAAACCTTGATTGCTCACCTGCTTACAGCTTAGTTTCAGCTTGGAATGACAGGCTGTGACACTGATGTGACACTGATGCAGCGGTCTCTATTTACAAAGCTTTATCTTTAGTTTTGATAACTTTACAGTATATATGGTTGATATCCATGCACTTTTCTTGGCTTGTTTAATACATGTCTAGAGGAATGTTATACCAAACTTAAAAATTCATGAAATCTTTAAATAAATCATAAGTTGTTTTATTTTTCCCCCACCAAAAGAGCTCACTGCATCAATGTATAAGCAGTATTTGGGATTATATAAGGTCCTACTGTCTCACATGGTCTGTAAGCATATATCCCAAGCATGGTACATTTAAACTGATAGGAATTGCTGAAGAGGATCCAGGCATTCTTCTATCTGTGCTTCCAGGGCTGGTGTTGATAAGGACTGCCAGGGACAACAGTGCCAGCTGCTTTGTGTGCTGAAGAGCAGTGCAAACATCTTCTACCTGATTGCATTGAGTGCACTGAATCCCTTTCTAGTAGATGCTGACAACTGTGAACACACATCTGTGGCTCCCTCCAGAAGAGGTTGGATCTCCGCGGGGCCAGATGGGTTCTGACAGGCTCACTCAGCGAGACACCTCCCATGCTTTGTTAAAGGTATGATCACGTATGGTGTTCTTCCAGAACTATTAAAACAACGTGCCAGACTTGTCAATTAGAAACAGGGATGTCCACCCTAGTGATATTATTGTGGCAGGTGTATGTTTTTATATTTCAGGCCCATGAGTGTGGGATAGGGAGGAATGGGAACTGGGGAGGAGGGAGGTATGGTAATATTCAGTGAAGATTAATAATTAAGTATTCCACTGTGCTATCTAAGGAAAAGTAAGAGTCAGTATAATTTACTAAATTGGTAGCAAAGGGCAGAGGCTCTGCTAACACAAGGAACCAGTGGGCCTATTCCCTCCCTATTCTCTGTGATGGTGCTGCTCCTGCAGCTTCAGAAACACGCTGGGGTCACAGGGTCACAGTTAAAATAGAACAAGCAAGTGGAGGGAAGCCCTTTTGGAGCACAGAGATGGGATTTAAACAAGAGCAGTTATGGGCAGTGAATAAATTCACTGTGAAGAAATGATCTGCTCCAGTCTCCTGTAATCCTGTCCTGGCTGCACTGACAGCTGTCATTGATACATACACCATGGGGCCCTACACACAAATGTATTAACAACTGTAGTTATGAATACAGAAGTTAAAGAAGCAGACAACAGTAGAATAAAAAAGCAGATTGATATGCATTGAATCTTCTCTCTTACGGTCCATTCCAATTTAATACTTTGGGTAACACCTTACATTAGAATTGCAGTGCAGTTACGATGTGGTTAGAGACACTGATGTAAAATGCTACTGTTTATTATGGTGACGGGTGCGGGCAGTATCTATTTTATATATTTTTATAATTGTCATGCAATTACTACCAATATGTGTAACTGCAGTGTAATAACAGTGTAACTGGAGACCCTCAGTGTAACGCGTTACACCAGGATAATTTAAGAAATCAGTCTGATAAACAATTCAGGTTTTCTGACAATAAACACGGCAATGCTGCAGTAAGTTGGTGTTGTGAACCTTTAAAAACGCTTTGCACCTGCAGACACTCATTGTCAGGCAAGCAATCAGTTTGTGTTTTTAAAAGTTTTTTGAATACTGTTGCCTGTGTTTTACCTTCTTTTCCTACTTGTTTGTGTTTTCAGGTTTAAGATGTTTTTTTTCCAATCTTAATATACAGCAAAGAATGTACTCTGAAGGCACAATACTTGTTAAAACCTTCTCTTCTGGTACTTATTGCCAAAAAAAGACAATTGCTTAGCTATTGTCTGTGACAGCAAATTTCACCTTTTGAAGAGAGTCGTCTGGTAATTGCATTGAAGTAGGTAAATTAATTAAAATTTCTTCTCTAAAGTAGTCCACACACATTTAGCAACAAAGAAGGTCACACTGTAACTGTCCCATATATCTTTGTCATATTCTCTAGAGATGTAATCTGTCATCAACACTATCTAACAGAAAAAAAAATAATAATAATTTCAGTTACAGTGAGATGCATTCTCAAAGACAGAAAATGTGTATTTCCACCATATTAGGTAAATATCTTTAACAAATCAAACCTCAATAAACCAGTTGAATTCCCTCATATCCAAACACCCATCACACGTAGTTCCAGAATCATGTCTCATATTGTTTTCCTTTACAAAATACTGGCAGTTCCCCAGGTTACATCATATTCTTCAGCCATGCTTATCCAGGCCTTATCCCTTACTATGTTTCTTCCATGATAATCCTCCAGATCAATAGAAACTCATATATGTCAGATTAGGAAGGAGGAAACAAAAAAGCAGTAAACATGGAATGCATGGAATGCATGGACATTATGCCTGGTGCATCATCCCATATTTAGACAAAGTAACTTATTTATCCTTAAGCTTCCAACTTTAATTGGTTCTGACATTTTCCAATGGAAACCAATCACTTTTGTTTAATTTCTTTCTCCCCTTCACTTCAGATGCGCATCAGAGATCCTGGTAACTCCACTCCAGTGCGTCCCTCTATTTGCTGCCAATAAAACCAGCAAGAGCCCGGTGGGTGGATGGATGCTGGGATAGAAACCATGCCAAGTAGAACTGAGAGACACTTTTATATGATAATGACGTGTTAATTGTGTCTATCTGGCAAACGTTTCACCAGAGAGACCACTGAGATTCAGACACTCCGGGTTCATAAACTCACAAAAAAAAAAAAACAATTAGCATAAATTACAAAAAATCCAAGCAATTCTGAATGCACACAGGGTCACAGGGAATTCTTCTAGTAAAGGGAAATGGCAGCTATCAATAATGCCTGACCAATATCTGATCCAAAACCTGTGGGATGCGTTTGAAAGGTGTGTGACATTATGTGTGACCAAAATTTAAACCTGGCTTTCGCTTTATGATGCTTGCACTCGCAATTAGAACATTTACTGCGTTTCGTTTTCAGTGTGAAAGGCTTAGATCTTGATAAATTGGGTGAGGATTCAAGGTTGGTCAAGAGGTTATTGCAGAAAGAAAGCTGCTGGAATGTAATGTTAAATTCGTAGACGGCAATGGTGGGATGATAATGGGCATACTGGAAAGAGTAATGTTGCATTGTAGTAATAACCTCTTGGGGTATGATTTATTGAGCTTTTGTTAATGGCAGTGGCATAAATAGATCACAGATGGGGTGTAAATTGAAAACTATGTACTGTAGCACACAATGGCTGCAGTAGATTCACATCAGCCGTTTAAGACAAGATTTATGCTGCTAAATGTGAATCACAGTTGTTAATGCTAAAGGCTATAACTGATGTCACTGGCACAGCATAACAAAAATTGACCTAAAATTGCATAAAATAAAAACCATATGGGTTTCTGTCAAAATGGAGACCATTTGTAGCTATGAAAATGGCAATATAAAGAATGAGCCGTCAAAAAACAAACTAGCTGCTTTGATGATCTCTATTTTTGTCCAGTCATCAGAATGACTTTTTTTTTACCCCACTGTCCAGCATTGAAAACCCCTGCCAGCTTCTTCACAGACGAACAGCTGATATAAAGACAGCTCTCATACTGAAGACTAACACAGGGCTCTGGACCTCCTGTCCTGTACCAAAGAAGAGCATGCAGATCTGCAACAAATGAGAATCGGAAAGGAGAGCAAGTTTGTCAACCGAAATACTAGCCTTAAACCTTCTGCCACAAGAGGATGTTACTAAGAGAGGAACAGGACCACTGGGATCAAGAAAGAAGGGATTAGTAAGGAATTAAATGCCTGGAGGAAGAATGATCTACCAGCCCCTGCATTTTGCAGGACCTCAGTTAGGCATGACTTAACTGAAGCTCCTGCAGCAGGGGGTCCATTGGCAGCCATGCTACATTCATCTTCGCCCTGTTGCACTGCAGAACTATATTTAGAGTGTTGGGATATTTTAATGCGGCAAAAGAATATGGTAACAGCGCAGTGACTTTCACTTTTGTATATTTAAGCACAGTATTTCAGAACTGCAGTTAAAGGCTGCTCTTATTTATTGGTCGATTTGCGAAAAAGTATGTATGAATGTTGTTTGATTTTTTTTATTTAAACCACCATACATTCATCTGGTTAAATATTTCTTGTGAACATAAATGGTGATGTAATCCCCATAGGTAAAGCAGTTTCTTTTGCCATGGACTAATCTTGATAATTGTGCATTAATTTCTGGCAAGTATCAATTTTCAGCTATCTGGTTTACATAAAATCAATGCCAATATCCAACACACACACACTTGGGACAAAGCACTATAGACATGTTCAGTACAGTCTACAGTACTTACAAATCTCAGGTAATGTATGAACTCTCAACAGCAGGAGCTGAGGAATATATAGGCTGGCTCTTTTTGAACCTGGAGACTAGGGCTTGATCCTCCTCAGTTGCTACCTTCTCTATTCGTTTTCACTCTGTATCAATCTGTATCTATCTCCGGTCCTAGAAAGACATTCCATTCCAGGTTTAAGTCAATGATTAAGTTCTTTATGAGCTTAAGACCCGCTCAGGGGTTTAATCGCTTCAATTTAATATAATTAAAGATGTGATTGCAACAGAGATCTGGACTGCAAATGCTGAGGTTGCCTAATCCTGCTCAATACCATGCCTGGAAACTGGGAGTAAGCTATAGAGCCAACATCAAATATACATGAGAATACTGGAACACTGAATATCTTGTACTTAGTGTACTACTGTTGACTTGTATGTATAATTGTGTATTGCATTGTTATTCAATTGAAACAGCCAAATGATTTGAAAACCATGTGCTGTCAGGGTGTACAGTACAGGGCATCACTGTGTGTCTATTGTGTACCGGTGCAGTACATGCATTTATTTTTAGCATGTATCACTATGAATAGACCTCCCATAGATATATCACCTTTAACATCCTCCCGTTTCTCTGACAGGTTTGCAGTTAGTTGGATATTCCTTATCATTCACATACAGCTGTCCCTCATCTCTGATGACTTTCATTCCTAAGTACAATACAAAAATAAAACCAAACTCCTACAGCAGCTGTGTCAAATTTCACCCCACCACATGAACCCATGGTTAAGTATTTATTTTATTCTGGCTGACATGTGATCCTGGAGTCTATAAAGGAGAGCTCATCTCAGCTGATTTTAGTCATGTCCCTTAAAGACGCTCAAGTCATTCATCAATTTAGATGCAGTTAGCGGCCTATAAATAGACCCTTATAAGATCACCATCACCAACCGATTTGTGTCACAGTCTGTCCTATTACTTGGGTTCCAGCATACGCAGCCCAGTGGAATATGCTTGTGGAGCCGTGTGTGTGTGTGAGTCAATAAACTTAGTAAACCCATTTTTAATGTATGAAAATTGCATTAAAAAAAATAAAACAATATACTGTTATGAATATGGATGGTATGCTAAATATAAAATGCATATATTTAATATATATATATTGTGATGTTTCATTTGAAATTGCACTCACATACAGTACTGTATTGTCATGAAAGATTAATGTTTGTTTCTATGAATGCTGATAACTCTTAGAACTTGTGAACAATTTGCTGGATTTATTTGAAAATGGGAGAATGAAACATACAAATCTGCATATAGTTATAACAAAGCATTCAAAATCACTAAAACACAGACCCACTAGGCATTGGTAGATCTGTGGGCATTATAATTCACATATTGACATGATTTGCCGTGCTGGCCAAACACCCTACATAGTTTTGTTGTTTTTTCTTCTAAAATAAGAGATTCATAGTACGTGTCAGTGAGTAGGATGAGGATATGAGAGGAAGTATGCTGCTCTCGTCAGCTTGGCCAGAACAGTGATCTGGTAGCCTAGCTACTCTCATTACAGGGAAGGCGAGGCACTCCCTCGAGAAGACATTAATAACATCATTTCAGTGATGTTTTTCTGGTTGCTTGCATGATCAGGTCTCTTGTTCTTTCGCATACAAATGTAACTCTTTTTCATTGTAGTCTCCAAGGCCTCGGCATGTTGTGGGCATCATTCTCTGCAAACTTAAGTCTCTTTTTTCCTACCTTTGTGCTTTAGAATAAATATATGTATGCACCTTCTTTTGCTTGTGGATTTATTTTCTGCAATTCCTGGTACTTTATATGCTGTATATATGGGTTTGTTGTAATAACATTGTGTTCTTTTTTGATATGTCTGAATCACAGCTTGAAAAGTAGCAGAACCTCTCTGAAAGTTCTTTGGTCACAGCAGTTCAGGTCAATCCCCACAGCTTGAGTGAATGGGAAATAAACAAACTCAGTGTGTCAGGCCCACTGAGAAGTTCAAGGAGTAACTGGAAGACTACAAATGGGTTGTAAATTAAAATGAAAGCAAGGAATGAGTGTGATGCTACCAGGATCTTCATCTAAAGCTGATTCCCAACATGATGAATAGCTGGATTTTTAGTGTGGGGCTGTAGGATCAAACAGGAACACAGTAATAAAATAAATACAAAAATAACAGACAGTAAATTAAGTAACAATTGATCCCCCACCAACCCATTAAAAATTATATTTTCAATTTTTATGAAGCATTTGTAAACTTTATAGCTTTTTACACAATGTATCAATCTTTTATAACTTTTATTAACTACACCGTGTTGTAGGACGGTTCTGATGAAATTGGGGGGCATGCGAATTCCTAGCAATACCACTGCTGAACAGGTGCAACCAAACTTGCTTTGTTTCTGGGAAATAACAAAATCAGAATAGTTTTGCATACTTCTACATGCCCAAAACCCTCACAAATGCTGAGAACAAAAGGGAATCAATGTAAAGTCCCCTGTGGAAGAGCAAACATTGCAGATGACAAAGCAATTTAGACAAGTTAAACGCTATATCTACCTACCATTGGCACAGGGATCTGAATTTCATGACTCGTTGTTCATAGATTACTTATAAATCCCAGCATATTTAAATTTTACTGGGGACAATTATTTGCACAGCCATGTGTTCAGTTAGATTGGCGTCCCCCGCTCACATTAAGATAACAATCTAAGTTGAAGAATAGCTTTTGCATCACCTAGGATTTTAGGATTGAGACATAATTAAAAATATATATCTATGAACATAATTTAGATATTTTATTTCAAATCAAAGAAACTTTAAAATGATATCGTTAAACTCATAACAATATTACAATATTTTTATGTTAGATTTCAAAATGTAATTTTTTTTTGTTTGTTTTTCATTAAGTATATGGAAAACTACAAAGCGGTATGTAATTCAATATGTTAACATAACATTATTCATTGGGTTTCACGACTTTATGAAGCAAAATGAGTTCATTCTATAGGGTGATGTAAAACTTTTGGTAGGTAGGTTCATCATGTGGTATTAAATAGTTTACAAGTGTCGGTGATTCAGACAGCCTTTAGTAGAGTTATGTCCACAGGGTAGAGCTCTGACCCCAGCCTGAACTCCTGCAGGTTCACAGAGCTGTATATTATTTAACATAGTTGTGCTGGATTCAGTTTGGGATACTGATTGTTCAGACAGCCACTGCTGCACTCATCTTGTTTCTGCTTCCACCTGGGAAATGTTTTGTTCTTGAAATGGCACAAGTATTTAAGACAAAACCGAAATTTATATTTACATTTATAAAAAGTTGTTGGGTGCCTTGAAAAATGCTTTAACTCTGCTCTATCATCTTCCTCTGATGAACTTCACGCACTCTATGGATTTATGCTCTTGAAAAAAAAAAAATGTTGTTAAATCATTTGAAACTAAGGCATTTTGTTATCTCGCTGTAACAACCTAGTCATATATATTAGCTTGAACTTTCAGCATAAATTCATAATTTTACATTAGCCAGGCTCATGTATCTCGTGGGAATGGCAGAGTTGTGATTGCTAGCAGTAAATGTCACTTAGGCAAGAGGAACGAGGTAATGCCGCCTCGTTTCCATAGTGAAGCATTTCCAGAATCACAGTGTGGTGTGGATGGAATGGTGTCTGTGCACTTAGTGCAAAATGAATTGCTTAAAAACATGCATTAATCATCTCTGTTAACAGCTGTTCATGTATGGGTGTTTTACAAGTAAAGAACTGGGTTTAACACAGTTCCTGGGTTCACAAAAAGAAATCTATGGGCAGCAAAAGGTTGAACCTTGCTGTACGGTGTTCTTATCTCCAAGATCTGGATCCCATATGGAACAAAAATATTATTTGTCTCAATTATGGAAATAATGATTGAAATACCCAAACAAACATCATTCCAGATACATTTTCAATTCAAGTTGGACCTGCTAGAGGACACTCTCTCATAGGTCTGTCACCAACCGCAATTCAGAAAGAGACGGCAATGCTTCAAATCTCCACACCAAAAAAAAGGGCAATTGCACCATGTTCGAATAGTGGAATGTATTTCTGACTGTACTCTACCAGTGTAACAAGAAGGAATCTGGGACTAAACCGACCACCCTGAACTCCCTAATTCTGTATTGTCATTTAAATACATTCCAGACATAGGCACACATAAATTAATTTACAACCTGATACAACAATGTGATACAGCCCTTTTTAAATATGAGCTGCCCCTTATTGATGTCTATATGAATAGAAAACAGGTCTTCCGTTCCACTTTGGATGGATTTGTGGCCATTATTGTTAAAGTGTTACAATGCATTCAATAACAGGAATTGTTGTTAACAATTTATTTCTGTCAATTTCAAAACAGTTACACTGGAGTCCCATTAATCTTAAAGAACTCAATACAAATATAAATGCTTTCATCCTATCCTAACCGGTACTCCCTTGATACAATTCAATACTAGGAAGCAAAAGCAACTTTTTGTCAATAGAGTTGTCTTTGAGATGTGTTTGCATATTCCTAGTACAATATACAAACACAGACCCAAACAATTGTTGATAATTATGATAATTCTAGAGGTTATAACATGGATTAGCCTTTCTTCTTCTGGTATGGTTTCCCATCACTATCTCTGCAGATCTTCCACTGTCCCTCTCTTTCACTTCTAACTGTACAGCACAACAATATATTAAATATTCACTGCGCTCCATAGTGCTCCTGTTCATAATTAAGTAAGTTGCAGAGTGATATTGCCAAATACCAGGTTTATTGTATAAATATACAGTGAGGAAGGACAAGTGTACAGATTATGCAGTTATAAATGGATTATCATGCTCTCTTTCTGGAGCCCCTGGGTCACCTCATGAGAACTGAGCTAGAGGCTGAAGGTTTGCATGCATTACCATAATCACATCGACTCGGGAAAGTTCATATACGAAGGGCTAAGAGGGTAGAAGGGGCTTTCATCGGGCAGCTGTGCTAATATTTTATTGATTAACTGGCTCCCGGGTTGAGACACATCATTTACAAAGTGTTTCCTCTTTCTCTTTGAAAAAGCAAACTTTATTCTTTCAGCAAATCTGATGAGGTGGTCCATCCTGCTGTGCTCAGTGGTTTGTGTTATCCTGGCAACAAGTAGAGTAACGGGAACAGTAATTATGTAGGTAAAAACACACTTATAAAGTTGCTTCCAAACATTAAGAAATCAACTTGCAAGTGTTCAGGTTACTCGCCTGTACTGTAGTAGTGGTATATCATATTGTTTTAGAATGCTGTTAGCAGAGTATGAATGTATTGCATATATCGAAGCTTTGCACCCAGTGTGCACCTTGGATAAAGACAAATGAAAGCTGTGCTAATGCGACAAAACCAGATAAGAAACAAGAGAGATGTTTAATTGCAGGGATTATCAGGTTTTAGTTTCCTTTCGCAAAACGGGTGCAGATTGCCCTGCGGGGTGTAAGACCTTGATAAATCGGACCCTATTGGTTTAATATGTTGTCCTCTCATTGATTGATTTCGTTTTTTGGATACTTTCCCAGAATGCGTGTATGTTTTGACAGTCATGAAACACTGATTGCAGGCAGCTGCATCCCAGCCCCTCCGGCAGGTGTCAGGCACCTCAGCCTGTGTTTCCACAGGGGGGGCTCTTGCTCTCAGTCTACATAGTCAATACCAGGCTGAGAATCTGGAGGTGCTTGCAGGGGTTATCCGGCACCATTCTGCTTTGTATTTCATTGTGAAGTGCTTAGTTGTATTCACTTTGTACATCTCAATTGTGAAAGCATTAATACAAAGAGAGACCTAAGTAAATCATGCCCCATAAAATAACAATACTACAATAACATTATTCCAAGCAATTACTATACATCAATACATAATACGACATGCATACATTCTGCATACACATGCACATACATACACAAATGTACACACGTACATAAACAGACGATTATACATACATACACATGACTACTGACTATAGACTATTGAAGCTATTATCTGCATATTAGTGAAATTCTGCACAATGCATTTTTTTTAATCAAGGATGTTAAAGATCTTGGGATCTGAAATCGCACGTTCCCCTACGAGTTAATCGAACGTGTTGGATGGATAGCCTTGTTAATTAACAAAGAACTGAGGAACCTGAAGACCAGCTGGGCCCTTCTGCTCCTTGCCTGTGAATATATTTATTAAAACAGAGACAGGAAGGAAAGTGTAATAACAGGCTACCATTTATTGAATCAGCATACATTTGAAAACACTTGAGTCTTCAAGATTACGGAGATCCCTTTATGAGGTGGTAAAGCGACCGCTGAGTATTTTGTTGTTTCTTTATGAACATTCTAAAATGTGCCTTCTATACGTCGCTTTGTTTGTGACTAACGGTTTCTCATCTTGCTTCCTATCCTTTCAGTGTAATAAATACTGAATTTACAGTGCACACTGCAGCTGACGGTGCTATTCACAGACTGAATGGCATTTGAAAATGATTGCAAAACTGAGCAAGTCTTAAAAGAAAGATCAGAACAAAACAGGGCTGTAATAGGATTTTACATGAAAACCTTTTCTGGAAATATATTTCATATTTAAGCTATTGCTTGTCAATGACTGCATTTTTTTTTTAAATAAGGAAAGCTTGGGTAAAATCTGTAAAGCATTTCCAATGTGTTAGTACTTAAGACTCTGATTGTCCTTCATGTGCAGCTATCAAAGAGAGGCACTTGAAGGTATTTTTGTTAACATACAAACCTTCAACTCTCCATGTGATTATTATTTTTTTTTTATCAGGACAAACCACATAGCAGTTTTTTGTTAGAAGATAAATGCATACAGTGGACACCACATACACACACATGCATGTTGTGATGTGTTTAGTCTCTCGTGGAAATCTTGTAATACATAAAGGATATCGTATAGTGAGTGTCACTTGCAGATTTTACAAGACTTCTTTAAAAAGGTGGTATTAATATAAAGGACTTTTGCTGGTTAAATATTTCTAATTCAATAAACGTATCAATCCATCATTCAGATGACTTCATTCAAATAGACACCAATACTCAGATATGCATGCATGCTGACAATCTTAAATATATCCTGACAATTACACATTTAGGATTCCTGCCAAGCATCAACAGCCTTGCAAGAGACAATGTGGCTGCTTCAGTTTGCCTATTTGATACAGAGCGGACTGCGTTGGAGGGTGTGCAATCTTTATGTAGTCTTTAATGTAATATTGTCTTCAACAAAATGAAAACATTTGTATATCAAAACATTTCACATGTTTTATTTTATAGAGAATGTCATTTCTTTCTTGTTTAATATCATATTATGAGTATTGTGTTTCATTATCTAAGGCTGTTTCTGCTGGGATCATAATTTACAAGGCCTGCTGACTTATGTTGTTTTTCAACCTTCTGAAAAGGCTTCAAAAAGCAGGATTCCTGAAGTGATGTGGTTTTAGAAATGACCACTAGCGGTGTGAACCTGTATTTTCTGCACCTCTGTAACTGTGACAAATAGAAGTTTGTACTGTACATTTAAAAAATCAATCTGTGCACAGTCTGAATGCACCTTTTACATCTGCTCGCACTTCACAGTCTTTTCATTCTAAGTACGTTAATAATACTGCAGTACTTCATTTAGCACCCTTAAAAATCTTTCAGTTTTAATATATGTGTGACAAAGCAGCTTACTGATGAGTACAGCATGTTTAAAAATAGACGGCTCCTGGTAATTAGAAAGATCTGGGATGCTTTTTTCCCCCTTTAAGACACAGAATTTTAAGTAAAACTCCATTAAAAATAATAATAATAATTATAAACTAGAAATATCTGCATTGTTTAGATCCTTTAGATAGGTCTAGATGAGAAAACGAGGGCATGACAATCAAGCACCTAGCAATGTCAGTCTCTTTATATCTGTCTGTACAAATAGAGAACTATTTGAGTGAGTGATGGCTCGTTTCACAGACCCTGAATAGCACTAATCTCGAACTTCCTTACCTGTTGTAACTGGGTAGTTCAACATTAGTGCTATCCGGTCATCTGTGAAAGCAAACAATAATGGTCCAGTATGTCTTTCACCTCTAAAGGGTAACCTCAAGTTAGCCAGCTGACCACATCACTACAGCGCCACATGATTTGGCACAAAAGACAAGGCAATTGTGTACAATAGGCCATTAAAAAAGAAAGAGCAAAAACTGATAGGCATGAAGTCAAAGCTTTCATCCACCTACACTATACCCCACTGGGAACAGCCACAGGGTATTATTATTTTAGAGCATTTTACAGCACCAGGGAACCACCTTGGATTGCATCAAGCACCTTTGAAATAAGCTCTAATCCTGTATTGACCAATATGAGAAGTGTAGAGCAGAATTTGAGTGAATCAAAACATATGTGAATGCATTGTGAGGGACTAGGCCTGCCACCTTGCCAGGGTTACCATAGCAAAAGTATCAAAGTGAATAGTAAATCTTAGTAAAAAAAAAAAAAAAAAAAAGTATCTGAACAGCAAAATACCTGGTTAAACAGCTCCAATAAAAACATCTCTGGAAAGTGTCAATGAATGTGGAACAAGTGGAGTAATCTAGATATTAATGATTTATTGCTAATGTGGCCTTCACCTTGCAGGGATATCTACATTTTGATGTGCTTGTGCCTTTTTGATCCCCCTGTAGCTTGTCATTGTTGATGCAGGCTTTGCTCTGTTGCATGACACCACCTCTCCAAGTTCGAAGTGGCTAGTTCTGTGCACTGTGCATTCACCCAGTGGCTGAGTCTGCGGTGGAAAGTGAAGCTTATATCAGCTGGTGTAAAGCCTCACCAGAGTGTTTTATTTCATATTTATTCATTCTCAGTGCCCTTCTGTGTCAGGTGCCAGTGGCAGCATCCCGGGCACCATGAGATTGTATCAGCTTTCATTTGTATTTTCTTTTTATGTGTGTGTGTGTGTGTACACAGGGATAAGTCTTTGAGCACCCCCACCACATATACACATTCTAGACTGACCGCCTTTTATAAAGGGAAGGTCCTAGGACTTATCACAGGAAGCAACAGCAGGACAATTTAGGTTACACAGTACAAACAAATAGTGTAAAGTTTTTTAACTAAACAGAATAAAACAATTGAAACATTTTCCCATAGACAAAATAAAGCATGTCGCTGAGGGAAACCCAAGACTGTACTTTGTAAACATACGATGAGCTTGCTCGTGCCAATTTGCATTTCATGAATTGAATTGATAATGAATTAAATAATAAAAAATTGATCGTTCCAACGGTTAATTTGATGACTGATTAATCTGGTGACCCACATCATGCTTTACTGTAGGTCATGGTTTATAGGAAGACACTTTTTAAACAACAAGAAACAATAATTCAGGTCTTCAAATATTCCCACTTTCTGTTAAAAAATTGAAATGTATTTTGAATATGAAGATTTAAAAATGTGTGTTTGACATTACAATGGGACAAGGTCTTTACCGGAAAATGCCTGATGTTGACATCCACTTGAAATGAATAATAACAGCTTGCTGATGACTTGCTGTGTTTCAGTACAACTATTAAACGTGAGAAATTGGGTCTTTCTTGGCCTGAGATCAGATACTGACAATAGAACTGTGTTTTCTTTTTATTTCCAAACGGGACATTCATTTTTTCAATCAGCGTTCATGTCTCTGTAGTGGAGCTCTGGTTTATTGAGCTGCTGGGGTCAATATTCAAGCAATTATGCCTTCTAAGTTTGGTATCATTGGTATCATCTGGTCTCAAAATATTGCATAGTTGTCCTTTCATCCTGTTTACAGTACAGTGACAGTGTCAGTTATCCCATACTCTGGGCAAGGCATTAAACTCTGCTGCAGCTTCAGATGGGTGTCTCAAAGCTAACCTGCTTGCACTTGCTTGAGAGTATTTCCAATTGATCTTCATGGACTGCTCTCTCAATGGGTGAGTGGGTGGTTCATGTACTAGAACAGAGCTTGCTTTAATCGCGCACCTTCATTCCTCACGGATAGTCCTGTGATAGAGATCCTTCTCGGGGCTCTCTGGCAAACTATCAGACAAGTTACTCTCACAACAAGACTCGGAGGTTAACTATCCTTTTTCGAAAGTTGTCAATGAAACAGGGCTGAACCAGGAGTTCTCCTAACCAAGATGACTTGAGTTGAACCAGAATACCCAGGATACAGATTCAAGACAAGCAGAGACAATCCTTTATTCCACCCAGACTCACAGCTCTCTGCTTTTCAAACGCCCTTCTCTTCATCAGAACTCTTGTAAAAACCTCTCTAGACAAAACCTAATCACTTGCCCCATGCTTTCCTTTAAAACAATTAAAAGATTTGTTTCAGCAACTGGCAGCAGGGGAATGTGGGTTAATGCCAGGAAGTCTACTGTCATAAAAAATGGTTTGTTCCCAATTAGTTATACTAAAACATTTCAGATGGGAAAAAAAGACATAAACTGTGAAATCTCTTTGAAAAGGGGGCTTACATATTATGCAATTTTGAAATAGTGTTGCAATTGGGTCCTCCATTTTTATGTTTTGTAAAATGGTATTTCTGAAGATATCACATCTCTACATGAATATCTATTCTCTTTATTCTAATTTGCTCAATTTTGTACATCTACAGCAAATTTTACAGACCCCAGCCAGCACTAATCTTGGACTACCCTACCTAAAGCAACATTAGGTAGCCACATTGCATTGCAGTGCAGTTACAAAAGACATTTGGAGTTGGAATTTTATGATTTAAAATTGACCATCATCTATGTAATGACAGTGTTATTACTGCACAATCACGTGTAATTAAAAGACAGTTCATGTAAAGTGTTACCCGATATCTGTTTCTATATCTAATTTTGCTGGGTTCAGTGTTGATTCTAGATGTCTGGGGAACAGTGAGTATGTCAAAATCATGGAATCATGCTCATTCTATCAGATAAGCCAATTGACCTGCAGAGGGACCTTGAAAACTCTTAGCTGACAGATTGTTGATTACAGCTAGTAATGAAATCTGAAATTAAGGATTGATCGTAATACAGAAGGCTTGTTGATCGGAAGTTACTTGTTGGTTGGAAGTCTTGGGGGAATTTTCCTGAAAATTAATTACATCACAACTGATCAATAGAAAGAATTGACATGCTTAAGAGAAAAAGACAAGCGAGTATAAAATTAATGAGGACACATTAAAATGTTAGTAAGAAAATTATTATTTATGGCAGAAAATTATTTTGGCTCTTGTTCCAAGTTGTATGTTTGATCATGACATTTATTATGCAAATGTGTAATTAATCATCTGTGTTTTAAGTGCTTGATGATTGTACCAGGTGTGTTAATGTGGATCTTTGCAAAGTTGTATTGTCTTCTTCATTGATTGTTCTTTTTCATTAGCTGTTGTGTTTCATTATTAGGGCATCTTTAAACACATGGGGGCCCACTTCTTAAAGCTATGTACTCAAAAATTGACTTGACTTTAGCATTTGCAATTGTAAAATGAATACGAAACCATTTAGAAATACATTAAGAAATTAGAGGTTTCATTGGGCACATGTATATTTGTACTTCATACAGACTTGTCAGATTGGATCAGCACTGAACTGATTGCCCACCTGTCCAGCACAAATCATAATTCTACAAGACAAGGCTTTTATATCAGACTTTAAGATGCTGTATGTTTTTACAATCTGTCTTATCTATCTATCTGTCAGTCACTCACTTTCTCTATCCATCTGTCTGCCCAATGATCCTGCCACCAATGTCCAATCTATTTATCTATCTATCTCTGTCTGGTCCTACTGGGACTTTTTAAGCTCAGCATTGCACACAAAGCAGATTAATCTAAGACTTTGTACCACATGTCAGGTCCCCAGTGCAACGGCTTATTATTGATTGATTGGTTTGCTTCAGTGTTTACTTCAGTTTAATGCCATTAAAAGAGCTAGTGCACAGACCAGAGACTACAAGCATGATTGCAACTTAGTCCAAACTGTCTTACTGACTTTATACAGAAACAACTGACAAAAAGGTGAAGGACTGGGTCTGGATACCAACTAAACACCCCCCTCTCTCTATCCACATGCTCATTGCATGCAGTTCTGTGTTTATGTCCTGCACGCCAATCCAAGAGGAGCAGTAAACCCAATGCATACCAGCAGAACATTCCCCACACCATCACAGGTTCCCCACCCTTCTGCACACATGCTCCTGGGGATAGGGTTTATGAAGCCTCTGTAGACTGTGGCTAATGAATGATGTGACATTGTAAAACAAGGGGCAACTCAAACGCTACGCAGTCAAAGTCTTAATTCCATTGTGATTGTTGGTCGGCAGCCAGCAGTCAACAGTCACCAATGTATTCGTAATAGCTTCTCACTATCTGCTATGGGTGTCTGCATCTTACCCCTAAGGGGTCCTGCAAAAGTTTTCTTCCTCCACCGTTTTTTAATATCACTCAAAAACGGACTGGACACTCTATAAACCCTGCTTTGCAGTGACAAGTAACAGTGAAACTTAATAAACGTGCAATGTTTCTTGATTCACATCTGCTTGCACAGTCGTTTCGATCAGAAGTATGTTCCTGATGTAACTGTTATCTAACTCCTAGTATTATCTAAACCTCGATCCTGAGTATGACAGTATGTCAAAATTACAATTGCTGCTCACGCATATAACGTTAGTTCCAATCGGTCTGAGATTTGCAATAAATATCTGCGCTGTATAATATGTTAAAATCAATAATTAAAATCAACCCCATTCCGTACAAGGGCGTGTGATCCGCGCCGGGTTTTGCTGCGGTGCTGCTGCCTCGGTGATACCTCTCTGTTCCTCTCCTGCATTGCTGTACAAGCAGCTGTTTCACTACTGAAATTCAGTTCATGCGAGATCACTGTTGGAGCAGGAGGTAGTACAAGCAAGGAGGAGAGAGAGAGATAGAGACGCAGACAGGCTACTGTCACGCTCCTACTGCTGAGCGAAGCGCATACAACTACACCCAACAACTCTGCTTGCAGCCCCTGGTTACACCACCGTATGTTACCTGTGCAGAGCCTCTGAGACAGAGGGGGGATCGATGGGAAAGGTGGTGGATTAGAGTGTTTGGTACAAAAAATACATTTTTGATGAGTCGCTGAAAAGAAAACAAAGAGAAAGAAAAATAACTATTGGTTCGACAAACAGATATTCCGTTTTCTAATTGGCATTACATTTGTGAATAAAAAACTTGAACGGACAGAGATGATGATGATGGTGGAGGTGGTGCTACATCTGTGTCCCTTTGTCAGCTCGAGGTCCGGGTTGGTGCTGCTGATGTTTGCCCTCTGCACCTGCACCGGTAAGTTCTGCACGGCAAATACGTTATCATCATCTGCTTTCAGTGATGAATTGCTTGCTGCATAACTTTCACTTGGCTTTGACTTATTAGTGATGCGCATCGGCGGGTTTCTGTACCGTATACAGTTTGTGTGCATTATCTAGATTGTTTTTGTTTTGCTTTGCATTGTTGTGTTTTGTCTCGTTGTGTTTTGATTTAAGGTCACTGTCTTCGTCAGAAGTTTGACTCGCTGTTAGAATTGCAAATGTTTTACACATCATTATGTATACCTAAGTGTATTCGTTTTCACATAGGCCTGTATCAATATTTTAATAATAGCCTACACCTTGTATTGCTCGGTAATTGTAATCAGTACAGTAATTATGGTAATGACTGGATAGGTCGAATTATACATGGCTATTTAAGAAAGGCAATTAGTTTTGAGACTCATTTCCACTTGCGACAATGGGAACACTGCTTCCCTGTGCTGTATGCCCTCTTGTTCACGTGGTCTTGTAAGGAGTGCTGATTTGATTTCTCAAGAGAAAGAGCGTGATGGGGTAATGGTCACATCATATTTACCTGTGTAACTGTTTTTGCATTCTAACATGCTCTACTAGTATTTTTTGATAGGTGCATACGTGCGTGTGCAGTTTACAGTCTCGATACACAGAATGGTTAAACTGTATTAAGTGAGGCACAGTACTTATTGTTGCAAGTAGCAACGTGTGTGTATATTTACTGCATTGTACCTGAACGCATACACGTGTGCGCCCGTTTAATACGATGCATCTTAGCGTTGGTCCTGAAGGGACTAGTTGTAGATTTTGTTAAACAGGCAGATTAACTGGTAGTTAGAACATAATTCTGCTCTGTACCCGTGAATGTGTGTGCATTCTGTAATCTCATCCTCTCATTGGGAAATTATACTATCTACCAAACAAGTGAAGTGAAACCGAGCTACAGAGCTGCGTAATCCCAGGGATGGTGTGTCTCCTCCTGGTTTCTCTTCATTTTCATTTTAATGAAAAACTGCCATGCTTACATGCGTTCTCGCAGATTACCCATATGTGTGGCCAAGACTGGGGAAACGTTTTTGTTTTTCATAAATTATAATACAGATTAACAAAATACATAAATAAAAACCTTTGCAACATGATATTGAAGAAGGCATATGCTACTACCAGAATTTAACAGACAAAGCAACTGATTTAACTGCTGCCACCAGCTGCACAAAACAGATTCTTAATACAACTACCCATTTCACACGCTCTAAACTTCAGGACAATAAAACAAGTTTCTCTTTCTTCATCCCTGATGATAAACCAGCACAGCAGCAGTCATTTTGGGGTTTCTTACTGGTAGTATAATTTGTACAGGTAATACAATCTCCAAAAGCCTGGTGGCAGTCGTGCCTTTCTAGCAACTCACATGTGAAATGCATGCATGCTACTCTTGTATGCTGTACCCTCACATCTGCATGGCATCTACAATATCTCTGAGGTCAGTCACCTGTGACTAACCACAATCTAACGGTCTGTTTTCCAGTTCATTAGCTCTGTATCTAACACATGGAACTAATTCCATATTAAAGGATCTAACACAGATTAAGAAGGAATTCATATATTTTTTTTTTTTTACCTGATGCAGGGAGTTCAGGGCACAAGCAGGATTCTCTGAGCCAGCGCCTTCAGTACAAGAAAACCCTACTGTTTTAGCTATTGTGTTCAACGGATGCTGTTTGTTGAAGTCTAGGAAAGGCTGGATATGAAATATAGTGTGCACTGGGCACTGTGTATTAGAATCTCATTACAAGATCAGATTTGCATTAATGAAGTGAAGCAGAGATTTGCTGTTCAGCTGCAGAATTCACTTTATTGTATGTGACAAGGTACAAAGAAAGAGGCTTGCTGGGTCACAGGCTTTGTGTTTGTATGTGTGTGAGGCAGCTACTGCAATGCTGGGTGACTCCTTGTCTGTAGAGATGTGCTCTGTCATGTTGGGAGGTTGTGTGGTTTAACCCTCTCTCCTGGTTTGCCTACAGTGAACTTTCTGACACAACCTTGTAAAAAATAATTATATATATATATATATATATATATATATATATATATATATATATATATATATATATATATATACACACACCTTTTTAATTTTAATGGAAAAATTTTAAAAATGAAACTGCTGACGAAGTGAAGAGTAAGTGGCAGATAATTTTTTAGACAGTGATTCTTGTTTTATGTTGTTCTGTATGTGCTGCCGTCTGACGTAAGGATCATATTCATTAACCAGCAGTGTTGGCCAAAACGAACTGTTTGTGCTGCTCTGATAAGGATTATATTAATTAAGCCCAGCAGTGTTGCCAAGCTGAGGTGGTTCTTGTGCATTGCTAATATGATTCTGGGAAGATATTCAGGCTGTAAAGCACAATGGGTCATTTTTCTTCCTATAATGTGTGTGGTATTTAACAACCCTGCGATTGGGAAGTTAGTGTTATCTGGTTAATTGCCACTCATGAGGCAGGCTTGTTGCACCTGATTTCTATAGTGCTTGCTTTCAGCATGTGTTTGCAGTCATGGACAGTGTATTGGCTTGCTTGAGTTCCTGTAATTGGTGCACTTACCCCAGGACACTTCTGTACACGAGATGATGAAGCTGAGTGGGATTTTGTGTTGAGTTAATTGCAAATAAATTAAAATAAATAAACATGCTCCAGGGGGCAATGACACTATAATCTAAATAAAGCCCCCTCTTTAAACTAAATAATTAAGTGGGTTTGGATAATGTCAAAATAAATGAACACTTTGAAGTCTTGGGACGCTAACACTGCTTCTGGAAATTGAGTAAAATTACATTCTCTCAAGTTTTATTTTTAAAGTTTTTTTTTAACTGAATCTCAGTTCTTTTTATTCTATATCTGTGCTAGACTTCCACTTAAAAATGGGGTGTGCACTGAATTTTAAAAGGTTAAAATCAATAAAAATGAAAATTGAATTGAAGCCCTCTCTCCCTTGTACCAAACAATTCAGAGTTCTAATCACACAGTGATTTCTTAACTGGTGGATCAAGCTGCACAGCATCGGACAAGTTCAGCGACTGCTTTTTTTTTTTTTTTTTTTCAGGGCGGGGTAAGAATAATAAAGTCCTTGCAACCTCACCGGAGAGGTTGGATGAATAGACATTTGTACACAACGCTTCGGTGACGTAGAGAGATTAGGGTCGCCAAAAAAACTGGGACCCCTAACTGAAGAGGAAGGGGGGGGGCTGTTAAAAGTTTAAACTCTCTTTTAAAAATCTTATATTCATCCAATAGGAAACATTGATACAATTACTACCATAGTATGGCAACCAATTCATATTGTGAATCTATTGTTATTGTAATAACATTGTTTCCTGATTTATCTCAATTTATGATACTAGCATTTAGTGTACTGGGACAGTATATTGAATTTCTGGGACACCTTCTTCAAAACTGGGATGATCCAGGGAAAACAGGGAGAGGTACCAAATTATTAGTGTCCTTAACCTTTTACATTTCTGTGGGAGTAACCTTGTGCAATTGTTCAGATATGATCTTCTCACCTAGATTCCCAAGCTTATTACACAATTGTCTTATATTTTGATCCTTTTTTTAGTGAGGCTAATGTTCTTGTTTATTTAGTAGATGCCTTTATCCAAGGTGACTTGCAGAGACTAGGGTGTGTGAACTATGCATCAGCTGCACAGTCATTTACAGCAACGTCTCACTCGAAAGATGGAACACAAGGATTTGACTTTCTCAGGGTCACACAATGAGTCGGTGAGTAAGCCGGGATTTGAACCAGGGACCTCTTGGTTACAAGCCCCTTGTCTTTAACCACTGGCCCATATAGCGTCCTATGTCGCCTTAAAACCCCTCGGTAATGTTGATTCAAAACACTAAATTATGCATTTCAGTTTTACCTGTAATATTGCAACAGTAAAGTTTTAATAACAGGCATTTAAAACTGAATTGATGATAAGATTAGTTCCAGACCTGATTTAAAGAAAATGAAAACCCCAGCTTTTCAGCATAGCAGGGCCTAGATGCAGATTGAAAACCAAAACTAGCAGTGTGTCTTTTAAACAGAGGATAGCTTAAAATGAACTGTTAACACAAAGTTATTGTGCAGTTGGCAGGGGATGGACTGCCGGCGCAACATTCATAAATACACTGAGAGATATTCCTTTCATACAACTAAGATAGTTATTTATCCTCTGTTAATGTGGGTCTAGACCACAATCAAACACCAAACTGCCTTGCTTTCATTCACAAGGGAAATCCCTACACTGGAAGAGGAGGACTTTAACCCAGAGAGATGCAGTTTCAGATACAAAACAAAGAATCACAAGCATCTGTGTATGTGCCTGCATGTGTCTGAGCAAATATGTGTGTGCGTGTGCCTGCATCTGTCTGAGCAAGTGCGTGTGTAAATGCAGGTAATCTGGTATTCAGGAAAGCTTCTGTCTATGCCTCGTTGTGCTACATTTAAAGTAGTGTCTTGGGTTAACTTTGTCTTTACCATTTCTGATTTTGTCGGCATCAGTCAAGTCCTGGGATCTGCTCGGTATTGCCCTGCAGTATTCACATATAAACAAGTAGATTCTTTGATCATATCCCAAAAAGAAAAAAACGAAGCAGGTACAATGTTGTCACATTTGTATGTCCAGCATTTATAAAAGTTTCAATGCAAGCTGAAGAGCAGTAAAGACACAAGTATGAAAGGGAAAAAAAAAGATTAGCATAATTCATCTGGAAAATAACTGTACCACCGTGGAGAACTTTGCATAAAGATTGTGTCCCTGAGCAGATACACACAGCAAATTATTACCACGCTTGTTTCGGCAATTTTTTGCACACAGGGAGGTACATTTAACAAAAAAAATTACATTTGATTTGGGTCCTACTGCTAAAAAAAAGTGCTGAATTAAAATTGTGTGTGGTGAGAACACTTTGCAGACAGCGAGGGGAGTTTAACATAAAATAATTTATTTGCAACGCTATGTACGGAGTCAATGAACCAGGGAGAAATATAGGATATATACACACAATTTAAAATTTTAAATCTTGAAGATTTTAGAAATGTGTATTCCGAATAGAAGCAGAGTCCAACTGTAAATATGTCTATGGGAATGTGGCTCTACTAGCTTGTCTTGCAGAAAGGGCTATTGTAGCCAATCAGACAGAACAAATTACCTCAGAACCTTTCCTTTACACCTGTTATGGTCCTCTGCCAACACTGCTGTTTTTGTTTGTTTGACTGTTTTCAGTTGGTGCTTTATGAAGTCTATCTCGACACACTGCATTAAAGCCCCTGTTATCTAAGAGACTTTCTGAAGGAACTGGCCAAGGACTATATCAAGAAATAGACCTGGTGAACTGCAGATCTGCTTGCTGCTTCAATGACAGTCAGTCCAATGCACACAGTGCGGCACATCCATTCTGCAGTGCGAGAACGTCTCTCTTGCAAAGGGAACACCGACATCGTTCAGATAATTAATGTGCAGCGGCGCTTTGCTCTCCAGGAACTTGCTGAAATGAGTTCACCTTTTACAAAGAGAAAAAGTCTGTTTTGCTGTATAAACTACTAATCGAACTCCTTGTTTCCTTTCATCAAGGGTCTGTTCTGTTTTTTGTAACAGACAGGAATTGGTGCTGCCGATCACGCTGACTGACACCCTGAGAAATAAAGCGGCAGCAAATATTTTACCAGAACCTGACAAGCTGACATGCCTCAATGTGGAGCCCTAGTTTAAATCTTTTGGTTTCTTTACAATGGGTGAATTGGAATATTTATATGGCCTAGCTGCTTGAGCAGGCACTGTCTTTACCATACAGACCCACTTCTCCCCACTGGGCAGAATAAAGGTGAGCCCTAGGAGAACGTATCACTCCCCTAAAACACACACACACACACACACACACACTGTAGGGTCTGGTATAACAATCTAAAAAACAGCAGATCTAAATACTGCAGCCATTCTTACGAATCTGTCTGGGTGCGATTTATCTCTCTCCCTTGGGTGCGACTTATCAACTCCCTCATTAACGATTACAATGCATTGGAAAGTGGAAAGAGCAGTTTTTGTTTTCTTTTTAAATGTTATGGTAAAGGTAGGATCCACTGTGGTCTGGATCAGGGCTGGGCAATTTGATAGTGGTTCCAGTCCAGGTCTTTGTTCTAAACATGTGCTAAATGATTTAATTGAACAGTTTTGCATTATTCATTTGATTGATAACCCTGAGTGTAATATCCTTCCAGAACCAGAAGTGGTAACTTATGTGACTTTGAAAATAAAAAATAAAAAAATCAAGAAAATAAATGAATGCATAACAAATACAGATATTCTATACCTTAATAGCTATCCCAGCAGTTATACCCCCACCCCTTCTCTTGCTTGCCGCTGATCATCATGCCTCACCTGGGTCTTTATTGTCTAATTGGCTAACAGTCTGCTGCATGGGGGAGGTTAACAGCCTAGGTATCGCCTCACAGCTCAATACAGTGCTCCCTCAAATGTAGTTACAGGGGACTGACCTGCTGGATCCAATCTGTGGATGGGTATAGGGGTCAACACATGAGATTATTTACAGACCACTGTGAAAGCCACGGTATGTAGCGACAGGGTAAGTGATATCTATAAATATCCACCAGGGGGAGCCATGCGCAATTTAGAGCAACAGCCGGAGAAGAAAGAGCTAAAGTAGCATTTGCAGTACCCCTATTAAAAACAAGTAAATAAATAAGTACAATTTAACAGCACATAATTATAAAATCACGTCCTGCTTATTTTCCCTTTTTCTATTAAGACAGTAGCTTCTGTACAGTTGGCATTTGAGCAGTTTAACATTAAGAGTTTTGAAACCTGGCTCGCCTATTGTTTCTCTGAATGACCATGAGGACTAAGTACCCTGATCTCTTTGTAGTTCATTCTCCCCAAGATGTATGCCAGTAGATATGTGTTGCAACTTAGCTGCAGTGTCTTTGATTATAGAGAGAGCTTCAATTCAGTGTGAGACAGCTTTCTTTTGTACAAAGTCTGGGGCCAACGCCACAATAAAGGAAGTTGCAGGCAGCTCCAGACTCACCTTGCTGACAGATGCTCTGTATCTTTTGAATGTGTCAAAATAAGCAGGTTTCTGTCGTGTCAGTGACCTCTTTTTGCAGAAAAGTGTCACGCTCGGCTTTGACTGGACAGAAAACTGCAGCGAGCAGCAATCTCTTTAGCAATTAGACTTATTATCTGAACTGTTATGAAGGAGTGCAATGGACCCAAGCGGGGTTGATATGACAATACAGCTCCTCTCTTAGAGGTGGGTGAGACCCAGATGGGGTTACACTGGCAATGTCATCGGGTTTGACTGCGCAGGTCACAGTTCTTTCCTTGGGCTTTCAGCTCATTAGTTTTAAGTCTGTCAGTTTGCAGCCTGCAATGAACTTGTAGGGCCTGGTTTTGGGCAATACATTTACAATGAAGGGAGCAATTTGCTTGCAATTTACCAATAGAGACAATACATGTGATTCAGGAGTAATGACCTGTGAACTAAACTAGAAGGTGTTAGATACACAATATCTGAACCACATTTCTTACATTTATAAGGCCTGGATTTTTGATGGACTTTGTTTTTTACAGCATGAACTGTACATTTAATGTGTATAATGAAGTTTGAGGTAGCATTGTATTTTCTTATGCTTTCCACCTGTGTGACCATGTTTCTGTGTTTGGAGGAGACTGTTCTGGAGAAGTCTGTCGTTCTTTGCTGCTGATAAACCACATTACCGAACGGCTGTTTTTCAGAATGGTCTCTGACTGTCTTCTTCATTGTGCGTTGTTTTCCAAGAGCACTGGCAACCCTTGTAGCTCAGTCCAGCCTTTTCATTTCAGCTGTGTACAATACACCACTTGTGAAAGAACTGGGGAACGGGGGCTTTAAGCCAAAGCTGCTAATGTTGCCTTTCCTTATGCATTGTGATGCTAGTGTTCACAGTGCAGTGCAGTGCAGTATGGTTCTGACTGCACACCAGGTGTTTCGTCTGTTTTGTTGAATGGTTCACGACTGGCGCAGCGTTTGAGTGGAAGCATGTGTGTGTTCCATTGGGATTTGGGCCTTGTGCGTTGCTTGTCACAATACATTGCACTCATCTGCAGGCTCGATCTGCCATGATCCACTTGTGATTGGAGTGGCACTTTTATGCAAACCTTGGCATTCCAGGAACACCAGGGTCTTTATGGGCAGTGATTTCCCATGATTGTTGCTGAATAGTTGCACACAATTCTAACACACTTTATGTAGGTCTCATAGACACAAGACACATCTTCTTTTTTTTTTTCAAATTTTACTTTTTATCATCATTGCATCAGTGGCGTACACCTACACAATGGTCCCTTTACAACACCCTCCAAAGATGTCTGTCATGTGGTACTGTGTCATGTTCTCAGTTTTCCATTCATCTAAGGGGGGAAATTATTCTACAGCAGCCCACTGTCCTGAAGCCAAATCACTGGCAGCGGATCTAGAAATGGAAATGGATATTCACTGACTCCTGTTTGTTTGTTTTTTTATACCGAGTGAGAGGCACAGCCGTAGGATCCCAGTGAAGTATGGTATTGTGTATAGACTGCTGCTTGAGATAAACGCTGTTTTAGGCTGACATGTTTTTTAAAAGTATCCTTGAGATAGCATGCAGGACATGCAATTTTCAGCCAGTACCTTGAGTGACACTCGATATGAACTGTGTTTCTAAGAACAAGATACCAATTCTGTGCACTAACCCGTTTCCCCCTTATATAGCGAGAGAGAACTGAACCAAACTTTTGACTGCACTATTGATAAACTAATATTATCGCTCAATAATTTTGTGTAGTAGTCATACTGGAGTACCATCTAAGGGTGCTGGAAAGAAACAAATGCACGTGATTTCTGGATGTTAGTTTTACTTTTCCATTGCATGAAATAGTCACTGTCGTTTTACTGCAGTTCGTGTAGACGCTGTCTACACGAACGAGGGAAATAGAAATGAACATTGCTAAGGGAGCTAAAACCAATTCCAAAATGTTTTTCCAATATTACAACAGCAAGAGAACATTCAAAGAGGAGATTAAATGTTTAAGAGATACAAATGGCAAAATCGTAGAGGAAGAAAAAAAAATAGCAAATATGTTAAATGATTACTTTTCACAAGTTTTTACAAAGGAAGATACTGACAACATGCCCCACATGTCATACAGTTCCTATCCAGTTTTAAATAACTTTAGCATAACTGAGGCAGAAGTGTTAAAGGGACTAGGAGCTCTTAAAATAAACAAATCCCCTGGGCCGGATGAGATCCTCCCAGTAGTACTCAAAGAAATGAAAGAAGTAATTTACAAACCGCTAACCAAGATCATGCAGCAGTCTCTTGACACAGGGGTGGTACCGACAGACTGGAAAATTGCAAACGTAATACCGATCCACAAAAAGGGAAACAAAACTGAACCAGGTAACTACAGACCAGTAAGCCTGACTTCTATTATATGCAAACTTATGGAAACTATAATAAGATCCAAAATGGAAAATTACCTATATGGTAACAGGGTACTGGGAGACAGTCAACATGGTTTTAGGAAAGGGAGATCGTGCCTAACTAACTTGCTTGATTTTTTTGAGGATGCAACATTGATAATGGATAATTGCAAAGCATATGACATGGTTTATTTAGATTTCCAGAAAGCTTTTGACAAAGTCCCGCACAAAAGATTAATTCTCAAACTGAACGCAGTTGGGATTCAAGGAAACACATGTACATGGATTAGGGAGTGGTTAACATGTAGAAAACAGAAAGTACTGATTAGAGGAAAAACCTCAGAATGGAGTGTGGTAACCAGCGGTGTACCACAGGGATCAGTATTAGGTCCTCTGCTATTCCTAATCTACATTAATGATTTAGATTCTGGTATAGTAAGCAAACTTGTTAAATTTGCAGACGACACAAAAGTAGGAGGAGTGGCAAACACTGTTGCAGCAGCAAAGGTCATTCAAAATGATCTAGACAAGATTCAGAACTGGGCAGACACATGGCAAATGACATTTACTAGAGAAAATTTTAAGGTACTGCACGCAGGAAATAAAAATGGGCATTATAAATATCATATGGGAGATATTGAAATTGGAGAAGGAATCTATGAAAAAGACCTAGGAGTTTTTGTTGACTCAGAAATGTCTTCATCTAGACAATGTGGGGAAGCTATAAAAAAAAAGGCTAACAAGATGCTCGGATACATTGTGAAAAGTGTTGAATTTAAATCAAGGGAAGTAATGTTAAAACTGTACAATGCACTTGTAAGACCTCATCTTGAATATTGTGTGCAGTTCTGGTCACCTCGCTATAAAAAAGATATTGCTGCTCTAGAAAGAGTGCAAAGAAGAGCGACCAGAATTATTCCGGGCTTAAAAGGCATGTCATATGCAGACAGGCTAAAAGAATTGAATCTGTTCAGTCTTGAACAAAGAAGACTACGTGGCGACCTAATTCAAGCATTCAAAATTCTAAAAGGTATTGACAGTGTCGACCCAAGGGACTTTTTCAGCCTGAAAAAAGAAACAAGGACCAGGGGTCACAAATGGAGTTTAGAAAAAGGGGCATTCAGAACAGAAAATAGGAGACACTTTTTTACACAGAGAATTGTGAGGGTCTGGAATCAACTCCCCAGTAATGTTGTTGAAGCTGACACCCTGGGATCCTTCAAGAAGCTGCTTGATGAGATTTTGGGATCAATAAGCTACTAACAACCAAACGAGCAAGATGGGCCGAATGGCCTCCTCTCGTTTGTAAACTTTCTTATGTTCTTATGTTCTTAATATTTCCTCATAGGTGACTGAAGATAGTGTCAGTGGCTCCAGTGATCCACACACAAAAAAAAAAAAACCTGTGACTATAAACCTCTGCGCATCTAAATATTTCATATATGTAAATATGAAATGGATACTGTTTTAAAGAGTACCCAAGGGATTTGATCAACATAAATAAATATAGCACTAAGGCTGAGATAACCATGGATAGGTAGTTGACACAATCCAGGATGATTTTCACAGACTAGAATACCAAGATATCTAATTTGAAAGCTAACATTGAAAGCAATGTATTGAAAGCAACGTATTGTACCTGTTTTGGATAATGCAGCAATTCCTGACCATGGTCTCAGTTGGGGAGGCAGCAGAGAGCCTGGGAAAGAGAGCGGAAAGAATGACACTGGTGGAGCTGCTCTGTGTAAGAAAACAATTGTGTAAAATACATCCTGGTTTTATAGAGCACCTTTCACCACAGCATTGTCTTGATGTGCTTTACAGGATGATCAATACAAAATTATAAACCCGTAGACCTATGACCAACCATATAAAAGCTGGCTCAATGATTAACAATCCCACAAGATCTTCACATAGCTAGATCCAGGAGATAAAGTACCATGCAACCAGGGGTACCAGCCGAGGTCTTCTAGCAGGTTGTAGTTGGGTCTTCTTTCTAGCTTCTGTCAAGACAGAACAGTATAGCTTTGCAGAACTCAAGACAGCTAGTCTAAGTGATTGGTGAATGTATTAACCCTTTTTTTCTTTCTTTCGATGTATTTTTGTATATGCAATTACACTGGATTTATCAGACTGCTACCTAGAAGAGTTTTATGAAACTGGAAAAGAGTCAAGGAGTGTGAATAGCGGTGCGGCTTATGTAATGATTTGGGTGTTCAGGGCTTGCTGCAGTAAATCCGTTAAGGGTAGCCAGTAAAACATTGCAATTTTTGTATAAATACTTAATTTCCTCTGCATAAATTAAACTGAAATGTCGGGAGCTTGTATGTTGGGATGGTTGGTTCATTTCTGAAGGTTCAAAGCCCTGTGTTCTCTATCCTCGTGAGTAAAGGAAGACATGCCTTATTCTGTAGTACTGTAGCTGAAGGGTTTTGCCTAAACATGTACTACCTCTTTCGCTGGGTAATCAGTATATGATCAAAACATGCCATTCTTCCTTTTAATAAGCAGCTCTTACCTCTCGGATTGCATTAGTTTTATCAATCGCTTACGTTAAAATGAGCCAGCTGCCTTTTAGAAAAACAGCGAAAAAAAAAAAAAACAGATGCTCCATGTAGAAGCTTAATTGGAGAGTCTCCTAAAATAGTCATATTCTCTGTGCTGAAGATTATTTCAAATCCCACAGGAATGTTTTTTTTTTTATACTTAACGCTGCATTTCAGTCCTTGTTATATCTCCTTTGAATGTTGTGGTTAGTGTGATGGGTATTAAGGAATGGTAAGGACAGAAGTGACAGCTCCAACTTCATCTTCTTATTATTTCTTTTTATACACATATATAAATATGCTGCTGTACGGGAATGCTTCAATTCAGGATTTTCATGGAACGCAGTGCTTTTCAATACCCTGGTGAAATGTATTGAGCAATTTACTCTGTGGGTGGCTATCTTGATTTGTTATTTTTTTTTGGTAAAATTGCTGTGTTCCTACGAAAGAAATGCTTTTATGCAATTATTTTGATTAATTAGTATTTATGGAAATTGAGTGACAGCAGCATAGTGCAAGTAGGCAATTTATGGGTTCTATTCCCCACTAATGTTTATCAGCCCTGACCTGCACAACCGCATTCAGCCCTGACCTCTACCAAGCTAAATGAATGTCACATCCATTCCATCACGACCACATCCCGATCAGAACTGTTACAAAGCTACACTTTTACAGTATTGCAGGCTAAACCAGGAAACGTAAGCATGTGTTACAGATCTTTATCAACGCTGGCACTGGTTTTAACACAGACTGCTTTACAGCTCTGGACAGGGCAGTGTAAATGTCAAGTTGGGGTCAAAGGGCAGTTCACTTATTATTGCCGTAGTGTGTTTGCAAGCCTTTGATCTGTTCCTTACGTACAGCTCCCTTCTTTTTAAAACTTGGAAAACAAAAAGTGATCCCTCCAAGTTCCAGCTGTGATGGAGGGTCATTAGATCAGAGAGTCTACAGAATCACGTCTCTGGGCGTCTCGCTCTGACCGCAGGTTGTCAAAGTACATCACGATCGCCTGCTAACTGACTGATGAAATGTTTTGCTTTTTAAAAAAAAAAATCAACAAAAATCAATCAAGTGTTTAAAGCCCCCAATCAAGCCTGGCGGGGCTCCACTGGTTTTCACAGATGCGTTAACACAAGGTAGACAAGGCACAAACACACTCATCCAGGTCCCCACAAAGCAAGTCTCACCGTCAGCTCTGACAAGGGTTATAAGAACACAAAATGATTCCCCACAAAGACAAGCACATACACCCACATACAGCACACACACTCTCGAAGATGCATCCTTTAGCCCAGAGCTACATCATCTGCACTCTTCCTAATGAATCTCCTTGAAACGAGTCCTGGGAGGGTGTGGGTCAGGGGTCACCATTGTAGCAGAAGATACCTCCGTCTCTGATGAGGTAGTGCTTACGTGACCGATTCATTTTTCTGTTTAGATTCAATCTTGGGTAACTTACAATAAGGAGCATAATGTGATGTTTTTTGAGTGGTTCCTAATATCTATTGTTAGTGTGTCCATTAATTTTAACCTATAAATCCTGTTTGTGCAGGATGAGATGCTTTTAAATGAGTGTGCTCAGGTGTGTTTTCAGGTATGAAGCGGTAGTGATAATATGAATTGTTAGTCTAAGCCTTCCTGTTCTTAAGCTAACGTAGACTTGCCTAATGTTTAAGAGGTATTCACATAGAAATGAACATCCCCCTAAACACGTTATCCAAGTCATGTATGAGCAACACGTGTTCAGACCATGTGATTGCCCTACACTTGGTTTACCATCACGTTTTCAAAGTGTGATGGTCGTGCGTTATGGAAAGGGTATTGCTAAGCAAATCTAGATTAAACAGATACATTGTTAGCTGGTCTAGCTGTTTCTGCAAAACCTTTACTACACCAATAGCAACAGCAGCAAAATTCCTTATTCACTGATCCCTTGTTGAATAAGCTGTTTGACAACAAGAGGGCTGTTCACTGCACGGCAATTCGTGTAATTAACAGCACAGTATTTTCAGTTTTTTTCAGTTTGGTGTCACTGTAGGATATTAGGACTGCTTAATTTGAAGAATTTACTGTCCCAAGGAAATTGGTTCAACTCAAAATCCTCTTTCCATGTTAGAATATTCTGTTCTTGTATTATTATTTACCAGGCTTAGGTCAACCATGGATGCTTCTTAGACTCCCATAAGCTGCATTCTTGGAATATATGATGGTTTTAGGAAAGATCCTTAGGGGTGGGCAACCGAAATGTCTAGTAAATGGGAAATCTCTATACAACATCACAGCTTTAGAAGGGAATAGATATTATAGCTGCACATTTTTGCTGGAATATTTACAGTAGTAAGCATGGTAAAAAAAAAATAAAATAAATCAAGCACAAACACTAGAGAATACTGGAGAACACACGTCATTTGATATTAAACAGGTTTGAAATGATTGTAGGTCATATAAAGTAGTACACCCTTTTAATAACGAATATGAGCAAAGTATATATTCCTGTTTTTAATCTCCACGTTTATGAGTGTTGGGGGCAGGAAGGTCGATTTAATAACTTTCCCAGGAATGTGTGCTTGCAGTATGGCAGAGTCCTGGGGAGACCTGGGCTGTGTTGCAGTCCTGAGTGGTGTGCTGTCTGCCTCTAAAACCAACAGTGTCACTTTGCATCTGCTTCATGCTGACAGGAGCACATACTCGGTGTACTGGCCTGGAAGGGCTCCGAGCGAGAGAAGAAACCCGTACTGAGACAGTCAACCTGCTCTTTTTTATAAAGCAAGCCTCTAAAATATGTAGAGAAATCTGTCATTGGAAATAATCTGTCTCTCTGAAGCTGTGTGGTGTGGATCAATAATACATGTTTTTGCTTAACTCACTGATTTAAACATTGAGGTGAAAAGTGAATTTGACTAAAGAGTTGGACTTCATGCGCGTTGTAGCCAAAACGTTTGGCTGGATCAGGTATATTTTTTACATTAATATACATGTTTAGTTCCTATGTATTGCTAGAGAGCCAGAGGAATGGAGCTGGGGTGGTGTTTGCCTGTAATATCTATCCAAGTTCTCCACCCTCTTTCAGTGGTGTGAGATGGTGCCATTATAAGCAGTTAAGGACTGTCAATCAGCTGCTTTATTTATTTTTGATTTGTGAGGTGGAGCTGTTACTGGCAGTCGTTTTTCAGTCCTTCTTGGGTATAGTAGACTGCAGGACCCGTTACTATTGCAGATCGGTTCATTTTATCCAGTCTCCTTCCTTTCCTCAAGTGCCTGAAAACCGCTGTCTGTAATTAAAACTCACTGTAAACATACCCTTTGATCTATGCTGGATTGTCTGATCAATTTCTTTTCCATCTCCACAGCATTCGACACTGTGGGTTGACATTGCCTTTCCATCAACCCCTTTTCCATTAAAAAAAAAAAAAAAAAGCATTCTTGTATCTTTTTAAAGCTGTAGACGCATTGATAACGAGGTCAAGTGCTGTCTGGGACCATGAGGCCTAGAGTCAATATGTTTTAGTACTGGATAAATGCTTTGTGTGTGTGTTCTTTCATTGATTACCCTTTGTATTTTAGTTCTACTGCTATTTCTCTGTTTTTTGAGAATCATCCTTCCATAGCTGTCCATGTCTACGATCCTGTTAAAGCCTGGAATGCAACAGTAACTCTTAAATGTAACGGCCAGGAAAGGAAGAGGAAAGCAATAACTTGAAAGGAAAGTGACTGAAATCAATAGGATTTTCATTCGTTACATTTTCATCTTTCACAGTGGGGCTGAGCAGACAGATGATAAATGATGCATTACCCGGCAATGTTTTCTGTTGAGGGCTGTTGCTCTGGCCAGCGTCTATCAAAATGAAGAGACGTTTCTTCTCTCCCTCTGCACTGTTGACAAGTCCTGTGTGGCACTCTTGTTGCTACAAGTAGCCAGCCTCTAACACGCACTGCACCGTGCTAAATACACCACATATAGCTTTGATTTCAGTTTAAAAAAAATAAAAAATAAATAAACTTTAATTCAAAAGGAACTTGTGGGATTGAGGCTTTGTTGGTTTTATGTAGGATGTGAATTTCAGACTGACAAAACACTGATCTTGTTCGATTTACTTATCAATTAAGCTTGATCCCTTGTGGTTTGCTAGTTCATTCTCTATTTGCCCTTCTCTCTCAATCCAGCTGTTTCCCTGGTAGTCTACATTCAGGAAATCAGAAGCTTTGCTTTGGGGGGCCAGCTTTTGGGGGATCACAAGCTTATTATGATGCACACCCTGCTCCATTACCAGCCATTTGAAACTGTTTTATACAAACGCACTGTATTTATTGTTAAAGCTTTCTGAGAAGGGGTCTGTGTTGCTCTAGGGTAAGCTTTTATAACAATTAATATTACCTAATAATGTTAGTTACAATCTTTATAACACGTTTATATATGTACTATTAAAAAATCCTTCAACTAAACTGTTAATAGATACTATTGGTTTAATATTTGGTAGCCAAGACTTCTATTGAAAATGATTTTGGATTCATCTGGCTGCCTGCTGGTCTATGATACTTGTATATTTAGGTGTTTGAAGGGACTACTGGATCCTAATTGGTTTGCTCCCAACACAAACTAAAAGGTTAGGCTTCTGCTTTGAAGCAGTGGTTCCATTGCTTTCTGGGTTGCATGGACACCGCTGATAAATGATGCATTCATGTTCCTCAAATTATTCCTTTCAAATCCATCTAAAACGCAGTGTATTACTGTGGCCTGTCTTTGTCTGTAATGTCTGCCGAAATGAAGACATCGTTTTCTATTAACGTCTCTGTGAGATTTGTCTATCAGCTTGATCTGCCTGGGGCTGAATCCTTAAGCTTGGGTCGCAGTCAGACCTGCATTATATTCATTCATTTTATTTTATTTTATTTGTGTACAGTATAGGTAGCATGTTTGGATCCGAATATTTTCTTTGCAAATTTAAGGACACAGATAAAATATCAGGACTGCCTTGTGGAGTAGAGAAGACTTTGGGTTGTATTACAGTGGAAGGCACTGGGTTTTAGTAGCTCAGTAGTTAGAGTGCAGGTCTGCAGTGTGGAAGGTATATGGTTTTAGTTGCTCAGTGGGCTGCACTGTGGAAGGGAGAGGTTTTAGAAGAATCATTGCTTCTGTTCTAGCCCTCGCCTTCCATTTCTTTGGTTGATTGAGTGGGATAGGGGCAGATGTGTTTCAGTCCTTGGGAATCTGGCAATCTAGGTAGCGCAGAGCCACAGAGACAAAAATCCTACCTCCCTCCCTGCTAACTCTTTCAAAATAATTTCTCGCCCACTGTGTTCTCCCTTATTTAATATTGAGATATTCTATTAGTTATTGACTGGTTAGGATATTGATCTGTTATTGTGGCTAGGATTTCACCTCCAAAGTGACACCTAAACACACTGCCTGCCTCTTCTATATGCATAACATTGTTCACTTGAAAGGATAGTGCATTGCAATTAAACTTTAAATATGGATGCCTGTTTAAGTCGATGCATAACAATAATTTGCAATATAGTTTAGACATTTTGATTGCCATTAAGTTTTATTTTTTATGATACAATCAAGTCATTTCGGCAGCAGTGTGAGACTTTCCAGGCAAAAACATGTCTATGCTGCTACAAATAAGGGAATGTTAAAAGGGTAAAACAAAGTCAATGATGTTTTTTCTTGCACGTCTCTGACATATCTATTCTCTGATTGTAACCCCTAGGCATATCAGTGACTACAGTGATTAATGTCCCCCCTATTGTCTGTCCTAGTCTATCTTTTTTGTATGTCTGTCCCCTGATCTCTGCTTTCTAATTTCTCTTGTCCTCGGCTCTAACCCCCAGCTGTTCCTGTACTATCTGTATCAATGATAGCGCGATGGATACAGATAAATGTTCACCCTGCTGTCTCTGGAGTGTCTGTAGCTATTTCTACTCTTGTTTTTTGTGTCTGATAGTCATCCATATAATAGGCCTGTTTGAAAGGGAGGCTCTGTCATGTCACCCCTCTGAAACCTGCCATCTATCATTGTATTTAAATATCAATTTTTCCAGATAACCACCTCTTTGAAAACTAACTTTTTTATTACCAGTCTGGCTCTGTAATCCACCTTGACAGAGATACAAGTACCAGGGCAACCTTCATTCTTTCTCGGCGAGCTCCTGGGTTCAAAACCTTAACGGGTGACAGCATTTGCATGCTTTATAGCTCCTTATCTGCACCTTGATTTGCTAACTTATTTACTGTAGGTCAGAGGAAAGAGATGATTTACAAATCGTTACATTTACAAAGTACCCCAAGCATTTGTAAAGAACTGGAAGGGAAGAAATAAATGCAGTGACGACAGAGGCGGGATAGCCGTTTATAAATATTCCCCGATTTTGTTTGACTTTTACAATCGAGAAACAGTAACATCACCCAAAAGGTGAGAGATGAGTAGAAATTAGATCAAATGCCATTTATATTCTGCGTGCTCTGTGTTAACTGTGAACCACTTCACCGTGCAATGCATCATCAACCTCCTACAGGCCAATTACATGATGCCCAGCGCATTCCTGATCTATTACTCGAACCTGTTACATCCTGCGCAGCACAGTCTAACTTCCCAGCAACCACCAGTGCCCGTTTCCATGGTGCTTTGGAAAGTCAAAATTAATTCAGCTCCAGTTTCCCCAAGAAACAGATGCGTTTATTCCTTTGACCAGTACACTTTTAATCACGCTTTTCAAAAAGAAATCACAAATGCAGCCTATATTTTTACCAGCTGAACGAGAATGGATTTCTATCTTTATCTGAATTGCCACAGGAGGATAACGCTACCCGTGTGTTTTGTGTTAATGATCGTCTGCTTGATGTTAAAGGAAAGCTGTCCCTTTCTTCTTACTCACAATCCCAGAAACTGCATTTGTTTTACTCTCGCTGGTGTTTTTCATGCTTTTCTTTGTACAGTGGTAATTGCCTTGTGAGCTGGGAGGTCTCGGTTCACAGTGACAGTCAACAAAAGCCTGAATACTACTTGCATATGTAAATACCTTTGCCACCCCAAGATGGGCACAACTGTCTTCTCCAGCTGGCGGACTGCTTCTCTACCTGAGAAACTCATTGGTTCATTTGACATCCTGAATCATGTTTTTCTACACTAATTTTCCCCCCTAAAGCTTGAACGGATTAGATTTTCTGTATAAAAGTCTTCCTACTTACTGTAAAATGTATCCACGGGTCATTAATCAGCTGGGATTGCTACACACAGCTTAATGTTTGCTCCCAGTAAATCTAGTCTGTTTACACACAGCAGTCCATTTCATCTTTGGAACATCCTATTGCTTCTGTGTACATACAAATCCCTCCTGCCTGTTTTTCTTTGTTTCGCCAAAAGTGGTTGAAGCACTTTTACTTACCCACCAGCAATATGTTGTTCAACCAAAATATTAATTGGAGGTGCTCTCTGAATACAATACGAATGGTTGTGGTGAGTGACATTACTTCAGAAGCATCTCCTAGCTGATTAATTACCCAGGGTTTGTGAATACAGCTATCAAAACGGTCATGATTGTGAAAATGTGCAATTATACAGTGCATGGAGCACAAAAGGTAGCAGTAAGTGAAAAATCTATGGATGTTTGCTAAGGCTTTCTCTGCTTCGAGCATTTTGGGAACTACTTTGGCTTCACGTTCTGTATATATTCAAACAGATTTGGATTGACATCAAATAATAATTAATCTGAAAAACTGCTACACCTCTTATCAATAAAGTAAACATTTTAGTCAAAAGAAAAATAATTTAAACACACACACACACACTCTTCTCCTGCCTGCAGCTGCAGCTTAAATAAAATAGATGAGAAAGGTAGCTGGGTGTCTTTTTAAGAAACTCTCAGGTCTACACAGGGAGTTCTCTGAATTAATTACACCTCCTGAATGTTCCCCAGCTTCTAGCTGTAACGGGCAGTGTTGTGTAAATATGCTGCTGTTACGAAAGCACAGCACCTGTATTGCCCTTTTGTGACTTTCATTTAAACTATTGAGATGATATGTATATGTTGTAAATTTAGGGCTTCTAGAATATTTTGCTGATGGAATGGTGTATTCAGAAAGCATCCTTCTAATCTGCAAGAGAAACAAGATTGCAGAGTGCAGCAGGTCAGTATTTAATGATTCAGTCTAACTCTCACTGTTCTAAACAGCCAAGACATTGCACCCCTCTGCTGTAATGATTGTATGAAAGAGAGAATTATTCCAGTCAATTTAGCCTTCAATCTCTTCAGTTTGGAATTACGCAAAAATTAAGAAATCTCTTAAAGAACCCCATGTAAGAATATGAGTCCTCGTGCCTTTGCTTAACCCTGTGACACAATACTGTTACAGTAAAATGCAAATATATGATAACAAAGGAGAAAAAAACATTTCGTGCTAATCTGGGAGTGTCTGCAGATTTGAAGTGGCATCCAGGTCGGTTTTGCATATGAATAGTACAGATCGGGAGGGTGTGCATGTTTTGATCAAGCTGGTGCATTCCGTCTGTCTCCAGAACAATCCACAATCGGCCTACTTCACCCTTCCAGCCAGAGATGTAATGTCAGGATACAGGAATAGATTTCTTAAGTTTGTGGTCCTCATAAAAACTCTAATTTTAAGTTTTGTAATTTCTGCTTGTTCCGTGATTAGTTACAGGAAATATGTTTTGATTCTTCAGGAGTGCTGACTGAAAAAAAAAAAAAAAAAAAAAAAAAATGCTTTCATCGGAAATATTTCCAATCAGTATTCAGATCATTTTACTTGTGTTTTTTATTTGTAAAGAGTAAGTAGCTGGGTTCCAAAAATTTAGCGTTCCTCGTCCCCACGTGTTGCTGCTGCGGTTTAAATAACATACTTGTCATTTTTCTTTTCATTGTTAACATCCTGACAACTTTTTACACTTATAACAGTGTAAAAGTCTACTTAGTCTATTTCAAACCTCTTTTCAAAATCTCAGTGCAAAAAGTTTTCAGTATGTTAACAATGAAAATAAGTTACAAGGTTAGCATTGTTGCAAGGTCAGTAAGGAGTATCTAAAATTGGCAGGTTGTAGAGATCCTGAAATGATGTTTTTTTTTTTTTTTTTTATGTTCTCAGTGAGCCTCAGTATGGCATCTATAATGCTAACAAGCATTTGTTCTGCCCAGTAGTGCATGTGCAACTCTCATGACTATATATCATTAATCTGGATGAACAACTGACCAGGGGATTGCTGGCATTTGTTTTTCCATTCAAGCCAGCCCTGTGCAGGACACTGAGGGCATAATGGGGATGTGTTTGCAGACTGCTGTAGTCTGTGCACCTTGTTTAGTCGCTAGCTCTCTTTGAAGAGAGCTCTGAGATGTTTCAGTGCATGGAATGAAATATCCAAGACCTGTCTTACAAGCATTTCATTGAATATCTGGGATTTGCAAGCTTTAGTTAGAGCTAAAGGAAGCAACTTAAATGAAACCAACGTGTAACAGAATTATGTGTCAGTTTTAAATTAATTGCCCTCTCCTACAGCTAGTATCATGTCGATATATATATATATATATATATATATATATATATCTATATTATATATATATATATTATATTATATATAATATTATATTATAATAATACACACACACACACACACACACACACACACACACAGTGCCTTGCAAAAGTATTCAGACCCCTGACCAATTCTCTCATATTACCGAATTACAAATGGTACATTGAAATTTCGTTCTGTTTGATATTCTATTTTTAAACACTGAAACTCAGAATCAGTTATTGTAAGGTGACATTGGTTTTATGTTTGGAAATATTTTTAAGAAAAATAAAAAACTGAAATATCTTGCTTGCATAAATATTCAACCCCTGTGCTGTGGAAGCTCCCAGTTTGCACCGATGAAAGAAATTGCCCTAACGAGGACACGATTACCTTACCATTGGCCTCCACCTGTGAACCATTAAAGTTCCTGTCACATTTTCTAGATAAAAACCCCACTGTTGAAGGATCATTGGTAAGGCTGTGAATCCGAAGGAAAATGAAGACCAAAGAGCATTCTACAGAAGTTAGAGATAAAGTAATACAGATGCGTAGATTAGGGAAAGGGTACAAAATAATATCCAAGTGAGCACAGTTTGATCAATAATCAGGAAATGGAAGCTGCATAACACCACCCAGACACTGGCAAGAAGAGGCCGTCCCTCAAAACTCAGCACTCAAACAAGAAGGAGACTTGTGAGAGAAGCCACAGAGAGGCCAACAATCACTTTGAAGGAGCTACAGAGTTCAGTGGCTGGGAGTGGAGTAATGGTGCACCAGTCAACCATATGAAGAGCTCTGCATAACACTGGCCTGTATGGGAGGGTGGCAAGAAAGAAGCCGTTACTCAAAAAGTACCATCTGAAAACACGTCTGGAGTTTGCCAGAAAGCATGAGAGTGACCCAGCTGCGATGTGGGAAAAGGTTTTGTGGTCAGATGAGACCAAGATAGAGCTTTCTGGCCAAAACTGCCCATGCCTCAAGACACACCATCCCTACAGTGAAGTGTGGTGGTGGTAGCATCATGCTGTGGGGATGCTTCTCATCAGCAGGGACTGGGCATCTTGTTACAATTGAAGGAAGAATGGATGGAGCAAAATACAGGAAAATAGTGCAAGAGAATTTGCTTCAGTCCGCTGAAAAACTGAAGCTTGGGAGGAAATTTAGCTTTCAGCAGGACAATGATCCCAAGCACAAGGCCAAAGCAACATTGGAGTGGCTCAAGAACAAAAAGGTGAATGTCCTACAGTGGCCCAGTCAAAGTCCTGATCTCAATCCCATTGAGAATCTGTGGCACTATTTGAAAATTGCGGTCCACAAGTGTTGTCCAACCAACCTGAACAACCTGGAGCAAATCTGCCGAGAAGAATGGGCCAAAATCACTCCGACACTGTATGCAAAGCTGGTTACCCCAAAAGACTTAAAGCTGTTATTGCAGTGAAAGGTGACTCTACCAAACGTTAATGTGTGGGGGTTGAATACTTATGCAAGCAAGATATTTCAGTTTTTTTTTTATTTTTCTTAAATATTTCCCAACATAAAACCAATGTCAGCTTACAGTAATTAATTTTGAGTTTAAGTGTTTTAAAATAAAACATCCAACAGAACGAAATCTTAATTGGTCCATGTGCTCTGGAATTGATAAAATATGGGTTTCTTAAGGCCTGGCTGTTTCTTTATTTACTGTAATTTGTAAAATAAATTATATTATATACATGTTTTAAAGGGATCCAGTTGCCTTCAGCGTCAATAATTCAATCACGATGCTGATCTTATTAAATAGAATAACAGATTTTTATGGTGAATTATACACACACACACACACACACACACACACACACACACACACACACACACACACACACACACACACACCAGCGAAGAGCTTTGGTTTAAGTCTTTGTTCTACAGCTCCCATAACAACTGCAGCTCCCTTCCATTCAAGGGACTAGCAACGCTAATGCATAGCTAGAGATATATTCCCATATGCGATTCATCATCACAGAGGCGTTGGAACATGGGTCCTGTGTAATTAATGCAGCTCACTTAAAGAAATTAAAGCCCAGTCCCCTGATTATTGACTTGATGCGTCACTAACAGTACTGAATTCACACCTCACTTGTACGATGGGGGACATTTTGATATCCGCGCTGGCCAAGTTTTTATGCACCACAAACCTCATGTTTTATTATTACTGATTTAGTTGACTTGATCCAGTGCTCTTAGGATTCTAATACTTGTTTACTTTTCCCATGTGTTGGCTTCTATATCATAGGTCGCATTGCTTGTATGAAGACATTAGCTGCTATCTGCCTTAACAGAAGCTACCCAAAAGACCTCCATGTACTGTGTTTATCCAGCCCTGGGATGGATCCCTGAAAAAATGCAATTTGCCACCTTTATTCACCTGCCTGCCCCTGGAATCCATTGCTGTGTCCCTGCTTTCTTGCTGGCTGTCTGAAACGGTGTCCTTTTGGAAACCTTGTTTGCATATCCCCAAGCCCTGTGTAATTGCGCTCAATAGGTAGTTAACGCAAAGTCATAAATCAGTGGCAGGAATAAATATGGTATCTCAGAGAGGCTGGACATCGATGAACTGTGTAAAAAATATTTGCCTAAGTCTGCCTCCAGACTGCACACCTGTGCCTGGGACTCGTGCCTCAATTACATCCCTTACTGCCTAAGATGATGATGTTTTTTTTGCAGTTAGGACTGCTGCTATTCTTGCACTGAGCAGCGACATGGTTGTCCTCCACTCATGGTTGCATCTCGGCTTTGTTCTTCAGTCTGAAGCTGTGTTATTCAATGCTGCAATAGTCTGAAACCCTGGCTACATTGGTTCTGTGGAAGATGATTGGTTTGATAAATTAATAAATTAAATATTTTCCCCTATTATTATAAGACTGAATGGCTAAATCAAAGTAAAGAGAGATTTCAAGATGACGGTTCAAGCCATGCATTTAGTTGCCTTTTTTTTCTTTCCTTTTCTTGAAGCTTAATTATCAAAATTACACTCCTGCGAGTAAAATGGAAACATACTGCTCTATAATAAATACACCCTCTTCATTTCGAAATAGATTATGGTAATTGCTTGTGAATTCAGATTGTTCTTTTTAATTAAAATGGTAATTTTTAGTTATCAAGAATTCTATATATTAAAAGTACTCCATCTGGTTGATTTGAAATGCACTGTTTTGGGTCGTGATTTAGAATAGCTGTTTTGAGATTGTCTTCTCTCACAAAATGTATTTTGTAATCAGCCAGAAGGTAAGAAGTACAAGTTGAAAACATAGAAACTTAAAGCCAGCAGCAGAGAAAGTCTTAATAAAAAGGTATAGACAACTGCATTTCATTTACAATACGTTCAAGAACCAGGAATTGAATCACACACACAGTATAACCCATGCACTGGGGAGATCTGGTGATGATCATGTTAGCTACAGTATAATCATATTTCAGTGCAATGTTGCATGCAGCTTCTCAGTAGTTATTGTTTTTTTTTTTTTTTATCCAAGGTGACTGACAGAGACTAACTTATACTATACTAACTCCTGATGTTAACTACTATCCAGCTGGATCTTCTCTCTCCATTCAATAGACTTTCAAGGACCTTCTCATTTTCCATTGCGTTATCAAGCAGCACACAATAGCAGTGAAGTTCAGTTCTCCCGGACCTTATTCCCCAGCCACTAGGCAAATGCTATCATCTCCTTCACTTATAACAGCATCCAGCATTTACTCACAATGGTGAGTAAGTGGGTGGGAACATGTGTTTTTTTTCTTGTTCTAATTAATTTTCAAGGTTTAAATGAACCTCTTCTGCGTTTGCAACATGTTTGTGAACTAACGATCTGTGATGTCTAATTATGAGTAAAAGTAACCACTCGGGACTTTGGCGTGACATTTTAATTAAACAGCAGAGAATGTGATGCAAGGCTATCTCAGGGTTATTTTGTATCATGTGCAATATTTGGCATTGCTAAATTGTTTAGCTGACCAAAGACCTTTGGCTTGCATATTCAAACAAAGTAAGATTTTACCTTGAAGGAAGAAAGCATCAGAAATAAAACACTTTGGCTCGCATTCAGTTGAAGTGGATTGTCGCCAGTGTCCCAGCAGCTGACGCAAAGGGTTTGTAATCACGAACAAACTGTGCAGGGATCCAACACTGCCTGCCTCCCACCCCACAGAAGTAGGCTTGTGTTTTTACTTTTGCGGGTTTTTTTTTTTTTTTTTTTTTTTTTTTTGTATATTCAACGATGATTTAATTTTTAATGTAAACTTTAGTAATCTTGCTCGAGGGCACTGGGGCTTGTGTAAACTTATAAATGTATTTAGCTGTTTTTCTGCATGCATACATATTGGAAATGGAATGACTTGCGGTTAAAGTTGAATTTGATTTAATGACATCAAATGGAGCGTTCCTCATTTTTCGCTCATTAATTATGCATATTTATAGCAGGCGTTTGCAGAAGCCATGCAGCTCAGGTCATAGGAAACTGGGGGGATTGGTCCTCAGGGGGCTTGATGCGTCTAGGCTAGCAGGAGTTTGAATACTGCCTGGAGAAAACAAGGACCTGAACCAGCACCCAGCACCTCTAGCTTTGTGCTTGTATGTGTGTTCTTGTGCGTGATTACATGGGCTTGTAGTGCAGAGATCTTGAAAACACCGGTGCGTAGAGTCTGTATCTCATATTGCTTTCAAAATTTGCATGGTTGTGGAGTTGTAGCATCTTATTGTACATGGTTATGCAGCCTAACTGTGAAAAGCCCAACAATGATCACGAGAAGCCACTCGGACAAATGAAGGCACTGTCCTGCAGCCACACTCCCCAGATTGCTGCCACGCTGTGACGGCTGCAGTATTGATCTCTGGATTGTCTGTGTCTGTGTTTTGGAAATGGGTAGAGTTGGTGTAGTTTGCTTCACCTGATTCGAACAAGCCTCGGCTTTCCTGGCTCCCGTTGGAAAGATCTAGGGTGACATCTACTTAAAAGCACCAGCGAGAAAGAACATGCTGGAGGTCAATTCATTTGAACAATGGAATCCCTTAACAAGGTCGCATTGTCAGGACTGGAGTGTGATCTTTTCACAAGTGTCTTTTACACTAATTGCATTTGTTTTTTCTTTTTTTTCTTCCCTATGGGCCATGGAACTGCAGTGTACAGTGCAAAGTACTGGATTGAAAATTAAATAACGGTGGAGTTAACATTAGGCTGTTGTGGATTTTTTTTTTTTTTGATCACTGAATAAAGGTGATCTAAAATGTGGTGGTGGTATTTTTTGTAGGCTTTTTCAATCACCATCAATTGTGTTTTAGGGCTTTTGGCTGAATTATTAAAATATTGTTCTCTTTACAGTTTTTTAAGTAAGGCAGGCTAACAATGTTGATACTGGTGTTGTATATTGTTTTACAATTAACATTTCTGTATATCTTATATTTAAGAATCATGTGCTGTATTATCATCACTTGTGTGTTTTGAGAAGCTGGTTAGATGTATTTCTTTTATAACTTACCATTGCTACAGAATTTTGCCTCAAAAGTCACTAGGATCGGGATCACAATATAGTATGTTAAGGGCAATTTCCATAGTAGAGGTGTTTTTAGTGTTCCATGTGTTTCAAACGAGTAAGCATAAGAAGCACCAAGGAGTGGATTTGCCTAAAACTGTATGTATGTCTGCAAGCCAATGAGAAAACGTTGATTGTGTCGGGATAGAATTCCCTGAATGTTAGTGTTTTCATTTAATTTATTTTTCTTGTTGGTCATGTCAATGTTAATATTGTGTTTCCCCCTACTGGCAGCCTGCAATAATTATGTTTCTTCCCGGATTACTCAAACAGAAGTGATACACAGCAGGACACGCAAGGGTCACGAGAGAGACGCACTCTCACTTTAACATTTCAAACCAAGGGCCATCATTTTAGTGGCTGCACTCTCCAGACTGCAGCATCATTCAGAAGGGGAGCAGATGCCCGTGTGGAGACCCAGGCCAGTAGTTCCTTGAGTGACATGACAGGAGTGTGTAGTGACAGCTGATCTAGCGCTGAGAGAGTGGGGGGGGGGGGAAGACAGGGACCCCCCCCCCCCCTCGTAACGTAGGTTTCACTGCTGTGTGCCACACTCCCCCTGGACAGGGCACTCTGAAATATCTGGTGTTCTTTCTTTGGACTGCTTCCCAGGACCATCAGGGGGTAGAGCTGACGCACAAAGCAGAGTGGTGTATCAGGTTGGGTCAGCAGAGAGTCTCTAGAAAGCTTCACGCTGATCTCATGAAACCAGATTTTAATTTTATCAAAACAAAAAAACACGGGTCCCAGAAAGATACACAAGTTACATTTTCTTCCAATAAACATCAAAGGAAGACATGGAGAGGGATAAATGCTACGCAGCCTATTTGTCTTGTTTAATCCCAGTCTGTGCTGTGAACCCAGTCTGTTCTCTTGACAAAGCCTTCGGTTCAGGAGGTTGTGCACAGCTTTTTAATGCAAGATTGATGCACATGGAAGTGGTTTGCTGGAAATGGTGCTGTGTCTGCATAACTGTGATTGAACATGGAGCAGGGCAGGATTGTCTACTCTTGTGCCAAACCAATTGTACCGATGTGTCCATATAGAAAGAAAATATATTTCTTCAAAATATACAGTACTGTGGAAATGTAACCTCAAGATTTGTTATTTATAGCCTTTATATACCTACCTGCATGATAGCCTCTGGGTGTAATCAATTTTTGGTCAGTAATCAGTGATATAGAATTATTTCAAAGCAATTGCATGTATGACCTATTATACTAGTTTTCAACAATAATTAAAGTCACTAATTTGCCTATTTTGACACACAAAACCTACTCCTTATTCCATTAGCTGTCACTTAGAGGCCGTTGTTAAAATTCAAATTCCCACCCCTGCTAAATCTGTTAATCAACCACAGCAGAGGGTTTAATAAAACAAAAAGCCAGCTGGACTACAGTGAGTTAACGTTTAAATCTCTCCTCTACTAAACATGATGCCACGCAAATTACAAAATAATAGGCAGACTCAATTTGCATATTAATTAGCTATTTCTCTATTGAAAGCAGCTGCTCATCGTCCCTAATTACTCAAAATTTTTAGACGAGGAATTTGGAAGAGCTGGGAAGGGAAGCTTCCTCGCTGATGAGTACTGTACCTGTGTGTGTGTGCATGTGTGTTCCGTTTGTGTTGAAATCCAATCCAATCCCCCTTGATAATTTAATAACAAACCCTGTATCTGAGAAGAGGTCACCCTTGATAATCACTAACAGGTTTGGAAAATCCTTGCAATGATAAGGGTGTTTGTTATTACTGTGAGCACTAGATGCTTTTCATCAATCACACCTCTTCTAAGTCAGCCAAGGCAACTGTTTCCATTGCCTGCAATTCCTGTTTTTTGCTCTTGTGCGGTCCGAGGTTATTAGAATTTAGTGTAGTCTGGTGCGGGTAAGCTAGTCTGCATTGGGGAGCCCACTTTATTTCATTTTTTAAAGGTACAACCACACCAATGAGCACTTTCTAAATACATCCATGATTATTTTAGAGTCAAGACACCCACATTGAAAGTACGTATATTTTCAATAGATCTTAAATATATTGTTTGTGCTTTTAAAATAGAGCCTTACAGTGCATATGAAATATACATTAGTCTGCATATTTATTAGAACAGCCCGTTGCTCCTGTAGTTTTGATTAGTTGTGCTTATGAAATCAAACCGCGGTAACTGAAAATTGTCAAAATAGGCAAATTAGTGATTGTCTAATAAGCCAATTCATTTTAAAAAAGTAAGAGAAAAGGAACACGTAGCCACAAACACTAAAATGCTTGAGACTTTTTAGATCTTGTTTAATATGTCTAATTAAAGCACATATTAAACACATGTTTCTATATCGCTGTTTACAGATGGGAAATTGAAATTCTCACACCCAGAAGTTTTCATGCAGGTGGGTATATAAAGGCTGTAAAAAGCAAATCTTGGGGAGTTCTAATAAATGTGCACACTACTCCTGTCTAAAGAAAAGAAACATGTCTAAAAGAGTTCTGTTTCAGAGCACAGGTATCTTCTTTTTAAGTATAAGACTTGAAATGGAAAGAGAAGAGGGAGAATGCTGCGTCTGTAATAACAGGCTAACTATCATAAACAGAACAAGCACAAGGCACTCCAGAGCAGTTTGGCGACAGCGACAGTCCTGGTTGTGACAAGCCTGTCAGGGCCAATGCTGGGAGATATCTGTGGCGCACCATCAATGTGACATCCCAGACTGATTGTTTTCTTTTTAAGATAAGAAGTGGGCTGAATTCAACCTGGACCAGAGTAATAAACGGACACGCTCGGCTTGGGTGACATGAAAGGAGTGTGTCAGATTGAAGGTCACCCAAAGAAACAAGTCAGATATCTACATGTACATGTGTATTTGTTCTGGCACGCCAGGAAAAATAACTGAAACGTTTTTAAAAAATTAATAAATAAATAAAAAATTGCTGTTTTTTTTTCAGCAGGAAATTGTTTTACAAAAAAATCAACCACACTGTAACTAATTAAATAGCTGCAGTGTCTGTTATGGAAATAAGTCATAGTAAAATTAGAGGCACATAGCCAAGACCAGGAGAGATGAACTGGTCTGCTGTGATATGCATAGTTATATTTCCTAAAGTGCACAAGCCTTCTGCCTGTCCAGGATATATATGTATATGTATGTGTGGAGAGAGAGAGAGAGAAAGAGAGAGAGAGAGAGAGAGAGAGAGAGAGAGAGAGATTTCAAAATGACCTGTAATATGTTACAAAACAATATAATGTTACCCCTCTCTCTCACCTGTTACATTAGATACCTGCCTTCTCAATGTAATTATTTTATAACTGCACAGTATTGCTGTGTGCAAATGAACAAGGATGAATAACCATAGCTCCTTTCTCGTGTGTTATTAAACATAACAAATTGGCCTGTATGATCTACAATAAATGTCCTAAGAAACAGTCCTTTGTGTTTTGGAATGACTGTCCAGTATAAGCAGTCTTGCGGTTTTGTTACTTCTCTGAAACCTGTGTGTGTGTTTATATGATGTAGTTTTCAATATTAGATCTCACTTTGAAAGTAAAATGCTTGATTTACATTCTCAATCAACACTAACGAAACACATACTGTAGCGTGTAGGTGCTTTCTAAAGGCTGCAGAGTGAATTATGAATGGAGGAACTCTTGAGCACCACACAAGAGACCATGGCATCTCCAAATGTCTGTGTTTCCATGGATACTGGTGGCACCCCTGACCTGAACCTTCACATTTGTTAGTATCTGCTTGAGTGACATTTACCAGGCTTGCTTGGTTCAGCAGGAAAGCACAAAGGAAGCTCAGAGCCAAGAAATGGCAGGTATAGAGAAAAATGAAACCACAATATTGGAGCAGCAGAGATCAGAACCACAATGATGTATTCATCATAAAAAAAAAATTGAAATGTAAAGAATCAATAAAGACAATTGAAGCTACACTGAGTAGAGCTCTCTTTCTCTCTCTCAATACACACTACAGTACAACCACAGCAATGTGAAGAATACAGTACACAGTAGTGGTTGAATGTTGGCAGTTGTTAACTTTCCAAAGTAATGGAGATGTTTCTGATACAAGGGTTATTTTAAACCTCACTGCATGATGTTTTGTTTCAGATGCAAGGTTTATTTTATACCCCGCTGCATTATCTTTTTCTTCAGATGCATTTTGTTGTGTCAGTGCTTCAAGAGTTTCATGCATTTAAATGAAGATTTTTTTCCACTTATCTACACACCATACTCCACGCTGTTAAGGTGGAAAAAAGTTTTTATTGAGAAAAAAATATATATTTAAAATACAAAACGATCATAATTGGGTAAGTCTCCACCCACTGAGTTGTCATGCTGAAAGTTAACTTCCGTCCCAGTTTCAGCTTTCTTGTAGAGGGCAGCAGGTTTTCCTCGACTTCTCCTGTACTTTGCTCCATTCATTATCCCTTCTATCCTGACAAGTGCCCCAGTCCCTGGCAATGAGAAATATCCCCATAACATGATGCTGCCGAAACCATGCTTCACAGTAGGGATGGTGTTCTTTGGGTGATGCGCAGTGTTGGGTTTGTGCCAAAGATAACGCTTTTTGCTACATGGCTACAGAATCTCCTGAGTGTTTTTTTTTTTGCATACTTCAAATGGGATTCAAGGTGGGCTTTCTTGAGTAAGGACTTCTTTCTTGCCACCCTACCATACAGGCCAGATTTGTGGAGTGCTTGGGACTATTGGAGTATATTGTTGTCACATGCACACTTTGACCAGTCTTGGCCATAAAAGCCAGTATGCCATTGGCCTCTTGGTAGACTCTCTCCTTCTTATTCGGTCATCCAGTTTGGAGGTCTTGGTGGTGCATATACCGTCCACTTCTTAATAATCGTCTTGACCGTGCTCCAAGGGATATTCAATCCCTTTGATATTTTTTTATACCCATCCCCTGATCTGTGCCTTTCAACAGATTTGTCCCGGAGTTCTTTTGAAAGTGCCTTAGTGCTCACGGTTGAGTCTTTGCTTTGAAATGCACTACTCAGCTCAGGGAACCTACAGGAACTGCTGAATTTATCCTGAAATCATGTGACTCACTACAATTTAATACAGGTGGAGGCCACTTAACTTGGTGTCTGATTTTAAAGGGCATTGGTTACTTCTCAGCTAATTTAGGATTGCTAGTACAAGGGGGGTGGACACTTATCCAACCAAGCTATTTCAGTTTTTATTTTTAATTAATTTTCTACAAATTTCTAGAATATTTTTTTCACTTGGAAGTTGTGGGGTAGGATGTGTAGATAAGTGAAAAAAAAAAATATTTATGCATTTTAATTCCAGGCTATAAGGCAACAAAAGGTGAACATTTTGAAAGGGGGTATAGACTTCCTATAGGCACTCTATCTATCTATCTCTCTATCTCTCTCTCTCTCTCTCTCTCTCTATATATATATATATATATATATATATATATTACTAGTAATGAGACATACAGAAGTACCTTTTGCACAACGTGGCAGATACCTTGTGTTTGTGTAATCAAAGACTGGCTCCTAAAGGTTTTATTGTAATGTTGCGTTGCACCTCTTCTATCGCTGCGTAAAGTAAAAGTAAAAAACACTGCAGACTCAAAAAGAAGAAAAAACAGTTGCTGCATGATACTTCTATTGCAGCGTGATCAAACAAATTGCTGCTACTTTGGGGAATGCAGTTTCCAGGCACTTACTGAGTAAATAAACAGAAAGAATGCATCTTGGAGTGGCTCTTGGAGCCATCATAGGTCTCCATCTTCAAGCTGTTCAATCCCAGGTACTCCTAATTCCTCAACTTTATTTCTGTAACAGCCACCATATGTTTTACATTAACAGCCACCTGCCTTTGGATATTGCAGCGCAGTGACGAAACGCATGGAGAGTGAGGAAGAACAGCCAACTATTAAGTGGGGTTTGTTTTGTATCTGTCAAATCGAAGTTTATTTTAGGCTTCTGCTCGGTGGAACGATCCCTGAAGGACTGCACTTCATGACCTGCTTTCTCTGTTAGCCCTCCAACATGGTACAGTGTGTGACTGGGGTTGAATTACCTTCAGCTGATCTGGCACATGATGGCTCAGTCATGTAAGTGTTTATTAACATGGCCTGCTCCATTATCATTACCACTGTATTGTCTTTGCTAGTGTTGTTGTGTAAGGTTCTGAATGTTGAATCCTGGGCATTGTTTTTGCTGTGAACACTGTCCATCTCTCAACACTGCAGCATAGTGCTCCTGTGCTCCTGTGCTCCTGTGCTCTTGTGTTTGTGTTTTCTTATCACAGTGTTATTAAATAATAACCTGATATGTTTCTGAGAGCCCCCCTAGACATTGACTTATTGATGAGGATGATGATCACCATCACAAATAAAAATAAAGCTGCAATAACTGATTTAAGTTCTCTGTTGTATTTTGAGGCACTGTTGGTCTGTATAGCTAATAATTTCCTTGGGTTAAGACCTGTAAAGTTATCCTTGCAGTACTAATGTGTACAGTTGAGTTAATAACAATTGATATGACGTAAACCATTTTGTGTATTTCTAGCAAACAGCAACATAAAACCAACATGGCATTAAACAAAAGCATTTCATTATTTGAGATTCTAGTGAATTAAAAGGCTAAGGTCCTATCTTCGCTAAGGGTTCCATCACTTTCTTGAAATTGTAATTATTCTGAAGCAAGTATTTACAGTTGGCCCGCAATTGTAAATAAATATGCATTATTGAATGTCAAAGCCTGCAATAATTTCAATTAAATGAATGAGTGGCTTGGTGTATGTTTGGGTGTGTGTTGGCAGGTATTACTATCAATGGGCGGACAAAATTTGAGAAAATGTCCCCACAAAGATTGTAACTCCTGAAAAAACAACATTGTGGGGGCGTCCCCACTTTGTAAAACATATTTTTAAGACCAAATATGCCTTAAAAAAAAAAAAAAAAAAGTTTGTTGTCGACTTTCATCCTGTGTGGAGTTTTGTCTGATTGAAGTTAGAAATAGTAAATAAAAATATAGTGTGAGTCAATGAGAAGTCCCCACAAGTATAGGAGTGCAAACGTGTGTGTGTGTGTGTGTTTGTGCACATTTGCATGGTTTGGGGCACAAACACTCTGTGTTTTACAATTTTAAGCAGATCGTTTGCTCACATACACATACAGTAGGCCTTCTACAATGAGCACAATTTAAATCAATGCAAATTGCATGCTCTGAGACTCTGCTGAATGAACCTGCAGTTGTTTGCAATGAAACCCCATTCTCGGATCCTAATTAAAGCTCCAGCCCCACATCATTTGTCAAAGTACAGTGTACTTAATTGGCTCTCACTGCCCAGCCACACATAGTTTCACTGGTTAGCACTGCATTGTAGGGGAGAAACATACTAAGGGAATCTTTAAACAATCCGTTGGGGATCACACAGTAATTGTGTGTAGCAGTAAGGGCTATATTAACTTAAAATGAATTCTTATTAATGTCTCAATTTGAAATCCCCCTGATTTAGTAAAGCATTAAATATGAAAAACATTTGAAACAGTCAAGCATTTGTGTAAGTAATGCACATGAAAACCCCCAAAGTTTAACACAGGCCTTTCCTTAGTATCTCCATTCAGACACTAGCACTGGGGTAAAATTCTTGACTTGCAGGTGCCTTGGTCCCATCCTATATTAAACTTTGCTGATTGGAGATGAAATACTGCATGCTTTTTTGGATATCCTTGTTCATTTTTTCCCCCTATCTGAACAACTGATCCAGACATTAATCTGACTGATAGCTGCTGTGTCAGATCAGCTTTTTTCAAATCAGATTAGAGCTTTTAGTGCAATCGATATAATCTTTTCAAAGGTACAAGATGACAATGTCACAAAGCAGAATGTGCAAATGAAATGAAGCTGACGTTTACATGCATATTTTAACAACAAAAAAAAATCAATAGTTATGAATGCTTGACATGGTCATTGTGCTCAATATCTGACATGATCTGAGCTGAGAAAATGAAATGCCTTTGATTACCCAGTAGCCATTTCTAGTTTATATCCATTCTAGCTACTATGGAGTTGCTGGTTTTCGTTATAGTTTGCATTCATTCACATAGGCAGTGTTATAAACACTCTGCGTGATTGATGATTAACAGGGTGAAATGCATGTCTTTCATGAAAGGTTTCTTTATTTTAAACTGCTTTCAGGTATTTTGATTCTTGGTGGCTCTATGGACCCTATTATTTAGTGCAGGACAAAGTCAATTTTTTTAGTTGTGTATAAAACTAATAATGGAGAGACAGCAACACTTTGTAATTTTTAAAGCATTGTCCTTCAGTAATGAGTAACTCTCTAGTGCAGTACAGAAGGGGAAACATGCATTTTAAAAGTCTGAAAAAGACTTCAATTCCGAGTCTCGATTTAAATTTACTCAGACTTATTCTCAAGGCGTCGTGGATTCATTTACCAAGTTTTTAAAATCCACTCCGCAGGGCAGAGTTCTTCATTTAGATTTCACAATGGACCACCTTTTAGAAATCGAATAACAAGACAGGCCAGTTGTAGAATCAGTACATTGCAGCAATGTGCATGCTTTTTGCATGTTAGCCATTTGGTTGTTTAATAGTGGATTGAGATAGTTCTGAGCCACATTTGTCCCATGATCTCCTCTTTCAGCTGACGAGAAATGACGGGTCAAGCTTTTTGTGACCTGACTCCCTGGTAACATTCTCTGGGAAGGTGACCTGCTGTTGAGGCTGTCAAAGCTGCTTTTCTTCTCCCAGAGGAGCAGTGCCTTCGAGGACATTAGTTTACGCCTTGTCTCACTTTCTAATGCACCAGAGCTTTGTTCTTGCTTAAATCCCATCAAAAGACCAAACCAAAGGACTGTTCCACCTTCACGGAAATGGTGACCTCTGAGAATGGATGACCCATGAGGATTGAGAGCTTTCTTTTAAAAAAATAAATAAAATTAGTTGGGCTGTTCATCATTGTGATCTTACCATTATTAACGTTTCTAGAGTTTTTTTTTTTGTTTGTTTTGTTTTCCATGGTGCAATAAAATTCATTCAAATCGATTCTCATTGCAATTGATCTATTTTAAATATGAAATGAGACTGAACCATTGTCTATTTTAAAATGATGAAAAATGTAAAAAAAAAAAAAAAAAAGTTGAATTGTTTTTGATTCAGCGGGAGGCGTGCTGCTCTGCATTATCTTGCCTTTTTCTCTGGTTTGATTTGAATGGGTTATAGAATCTTGATTTAAAACAGCAGAGACCGGCTCTGCTCGTTTAAATACTTCTCTGCAGCTAATCTTGCGGAATCGCTGACTCCATAAGATTCCGGCTCCTGCAGCCCAGATGTTTCAAATCCCAAGTTGCGCATCTCAATTTGACAAACTATCATTTTGCCTGCATCTGTTATTAGCACAGCCTAACCTTCCCTGCAATCTACAGATGTTAACCAGCATTGCTGGAATAAGAGTCCACAGACTCTTGACTCATTTAACTTTCTTTAGCTTTTCTAATTGTGTTTTTAAAAAATATGAACTGTGTTGTTTTCCGTATATGCCCAAACAGTATTAACTACTATCACAATAACATTTTGCATTTTTAAATTCATTAAGAGGTATAATATATATATATATATATATATATATATATATATATCATAATATATATAATATATATATATATAATATCTTATATATATATATATATATATATTATATATGCATGATATATATATATTATTATATTATCTATATATATATATATATATTATATATATATATATATATATATATATATATATATATATATATATATATGCTTCAAGGTCTGATTTGCTTGTGGGTTGGGGTTTTGTGCCATATTGTTGTTTATGTTGGTAACTGCCTGCGGACCTCTGGAATCCGGTATAATCAGGCACAAATTAACTTCTGCCTTTGAAGTAGGGAGACATTCAAAGTAATTCACTCACATCGTGTCATAGTTCTGTTTTGTCATCTTAAATACCTGTTTCATTTCACATTTGACAAGAGTGGCATTTATGAAGTTATTAAGGATTCCAGCAGCTCATAATCCACCTGTCTGTTTTGTTTCACGTAATATGAAGCTTAAAGGTTTTGATATTTTGTGGTGTTCTGTTGGGTACAGTACAGGTAGACTTTACACTGCCTGTTCCCAGATTTGGCTTGAAACGCCTGGTTAATGCCATGATTTAAATGTCAGCTTGCTGGTTTGATTTTTGTGTTTTGAATTGAGAGGTGCTTTGAAGTCTCTGGCTGAACACAATGAGCAAATAAAACTGCAAGATTAATACTAACTGGTCTGGCCAGACTCTTTTGGTACAAACATCTCGTTATCTATCTCTCTGTCTCTCTACAGTATCTGTCTAACCCGTTTCACCAAAGTGCCTGCCCCTGTGTATATTATCTGTTATGTTGCGTGTGGTTTGTTAAATATCGGTGTATAACCATTGGTACACGGGATATAAACGGGTCTGTAACACGAGTGTTTAAAATGTATATTTGTATTTAGGCACGGGATTGTACATCACTTCACATACATTTAAAATAGTTAAAATGTGAGCACGAGGTTGCACATAATTAATTCACGTGCTGGGATTCAAGTGAATAATTAATTAGTAATTGAATCCCAGCACAACAGTATATATAGATGCACGTTTTCACATACTCGCGGTTGGGTGTTTGGTGAGTGGAGAGTGGAGAGTGGAGAGTGGAGAGTAGAGAGTAGAGAGTAGAGAGTAGAGAGTAGAGAGTAGAGAGTAGAGAGTAGAGAGTAGAGAGTAGAGAGAGAGAGAGAGAGAGAGAGAGAGAGAGAGAGAGAGAGAGAGAGAGAGATTTATTTACAATTGTTATTGCGTGCTGGTGGGACCAGCACAATACTTGTGTGTTCAAAACTCACCGTGTTTGTCAGTGTGTCTGTCCGTGCACCGTTTTGTTTGGTATTAGTCCGTTTTTGTTTGTCTTTTTATTTTGGCATAGTGTCCTGTTTTCTGTTTGTTTGTTAAACCCTTTTATTTTTCAATAAACCGACGCCAGCAGGCATCCCCATCATTTCAATTCATCTGTCCTGTCTGTGTATTTCATTCCTTCCTGGTTCTGACGCCGCCCACTTAGGCTGTCTCTGTGACAATATGACATTATTTAATTAAAAACATATTATTCTATCAACCTAGAAAACTACCCAAAATTCAGCAAACATCAAAACACATGTATGACATATTTTTTAAAATCGCTACATTTATGTTCCACAGAACATTTTTTTCTCTCATTTAAAATGAGCGTGTTTGCACATTTTTAAAAATGTTTCCTTCATATCACTTTTTGTAACACTTTATCCATTATTCTGCATACGGCGCTTTAATATCCCTTGATGATTATTTATCTATTCTTTTTTCTGCATTTGCTTGTATTGTAACAGTAAAATAAATCGGCATAGAGAGAGAGAGAGAGTTACAACAAGGGGAAAAAGTGCTGGCCGAGCAGAACACTACAAGTAATTGAACAAGCTCTTCAGTGAGAATTTGTGATGATGACTTTGAAATACTACTCCCCATTATTATGTGTAAAGCAACAGATACATTTATTTTCTAAAGCAGAATATTAGAGGGCTGAAGCATGTGATCTCTGTTTAAAATTAAAGTGTGTGAAGCATGCCTTTGTTTCATTGGACCTGTTTAATCAACAATTACAACAGCAGTGCACTTGCATTAATATAGAGCTGTTCTCGTCCAGTGAACAGTTTACGATGCAAGTGAATGATCTGAATACTTTTCGAACAGCCCTCAGGTTGCCTGCCTTTTAAATATCTCATTTACAATATTTGAGATCAATTGTAGCCAGACCTCTGAGCCTTGCAGTTTGCAAGCATTGATTAGTGCCATGATATGCATGTGTCCTTTTTCATGCTCATTTGTGTCGTTTTTTACATCAATTGTAAAATGTAATTTTGTCTGCTTTTAATCAATAACTATCTGCCGGACCTTTTTGGAAATGTTTTTAACTGTTTTTTTTTTTTTTTTTTATTTCAAGAGCTTTATCCGGATTTTAGAAACACACACACACACACACACACATATATAAGTCAACTTCCCAATGTTTGCGTAATATTTAACATACCTTTTAAGAAGGGAAAGTGTGTTTGAAAACAGACTTTGAAGGCACTTCTAGGCTATTGATGCCATGTTTACTACAGTCTGTGTGTGTGTGTGTGTGTGTGTGTGTATATGTATATATGTATATATGTGTGTGTGTGTGTGTGTGTGTAAAATCAACTTGGGGAATTGTTTTGCTGCAATCAGTACAACATTGGAAATATCTCACACATTGAGCTTTGCACAAATGACACATAATGTGCAAATAACAGCACAACTGTTCTGTCATTGCTGGTTCAAGTGGCCTGTCAGTTGCTGGTTGACAGCACAGAACCAGAAAGCTAACTGCTTGGATTCCACTGGGGAATCCAAAAGTAACTGCATTTTATTTAGTTAAACTGAAAGAGTCTGTTCTGTTTGGGAGGCTATGATTTAGTCTGGTACCTTCTAAGACCAGGCTCAAGCAATGTCTCCCCAGCTCCCTGATTGATAGGGCGATGGTTCTACCTGACATTCAGACATGAGGAGGGAAGCTGGAGATGCGTGGCATTTTCAATATGTCAGGGGATTACACAGTAACTAGCTGCAATGGCTTGGACGGCCCAGTCATGCACCACTCTGAATGCCACTCCTTCCCCCTCCAAAGTTGTCAGCAGAGCTGAAGGCTGCATTTGTCCTCCCTGAAAAAGCAACTTTATTTTAAAATATCTATTAAACTAAAAGCCAGGCAGGCTTTCTGTCACGCCACAGTGTAAAATTGCCACAAAACATTTTCATCACAACTTGCATTATGAGAAGTGTTGGTTGAGCTGGTTCTTGCAAATCTCAGCTTCCTGGCCCAGGCCATGGATGGGTGAAAATTGTCAAATGAATCTCAATGGATACATCCAGGCAGAACTTGTATATATATATATATATATATATATATATCATATATATATATATAATAATATATATATATATATATATATATATACGTGGCGTGTGATACAGTGCTTCTATGTGCTTCTATGTGCTTTGTAAAAAAAAAAAAAAATACATATAATGTTGTTCTTCCTGGACGTATCCATTGGTAGACATTGAACACAGTGTCCATCACACTTTTTACCTTTTACCTCCATCACCCCCCTCCCTTACTTACCAGCTGCTAGCCCTTTTTATATTCCAGTTCATACTGAAGGTCTGACAGTATTTCTTTATATTTATTTATTTTATTTTTTTTCTCTCTCTCTCTCTCACTCCTGCTCTCTGCCTTTGCAAAGTTCTTAATGGAATAATGGAAAGATATAGTCTGAAATCACTCAAACTGCTGCATTTTTCCTCTAGAAGTATTCAGTATGCATTCTTAACACTACTGCTGTTGTTGTTGTTGTTAACAAATTAGAAATGCATGCTTAGTATATCATTTTGCTGTTGTTGTTATCTCAAAACTTGATTAATTACAGTTCATTGTCTCTATCAGTGGGTGAACTTGCATTGGCTGACAGAATGCCGAGAAAATACAAATCTTAGTCTAACTAGCTTTCAGCAGCACAGTTCGATGGTATTTATTGAAGCACATGCTGTGCTGCAGCAGACAGTGCTTTTCATGGTTACAGGATTACCGACCTGCCTTCAGTTGAACTGAACTCACACGCTACTGCTGCTGATGTTTGAATGTTCCAAGGCATTAATGAAAACTCAATTACTAATACTGAGGTATTATCAGAAACGTTTGTCTTGGTTATCAAATGTTTAAGGTTGCCTTGTGTGGATTACACTGCGTAATGTTGATTGCCTGAGGTGGTCATTACTTCTGTGTCTGACCAGACAAGCTCTTTTATAATTTAGCACCATGATAAACATGCTGTTAGTAATGAATCAAACTGGTGCCTTTGTTTATTTTGTTGCTTGAGTACATTCTCAAAGTGTTCCCACTGTCAACATTATGTGAAACCAGCCATAAAGGTTTGAATGTTGAAGACAATAACCAGGTTTACAGTGACCCCAGTGTAGTGGATAAGGATAATGTTTTGGTAGGTGCATAAAGTTTGAAGTCTTGAATTGTCATTTCTGATCATTTCCAAGCTCTTATCACAGGGCGGGCACAAAATCTGTATGGAAATTTCTTCTAAGATGGTTCAGCTATTGCAGAATGTGTATTACATGAAATAGTGCATCAAGCCTGTACAAGTATTGCCATTTTATGCAGACAGACAATGCATTCCAAAAAACATACATTCAAATGCAATATCCACAAGCCAGGCTAGCTGCTATTCTCTGATATTGATTAAGTAAATGCAACAGCTTCCTTGGAATGCGTTGCCCCTTGACCTTCTCCACCCCTTTAGCCCAGAAGAATACTTTCTGCATGATTTGAGATTACTGGATCCTCTCCTTGCCGGATTTCAAGAAAGAAAAAGAGAGCTATGCAGGGGTCTCAGTATGTGAAATGCTTTCTGCTGTGTGCTGTCTGATTGATGGGACTCATTAATCATGAAGGCAATGGAGAAAGCTAGTGTACATGAGTATTTGAATGAATTATGGCAGAAGCACTTCTTTCATTGTTTTTCTTCTCCCGTTTTTGATAATTGGCAGTGTTCTAATTATATCTTCCTGCTACCTTGTAGGGCACTGTTGTTGATGTCAAAGGACCCACTAGGCTTGCAACAAATATGTGAAGCAACATATATCTCTATTAGTACAGCTGGCCCAATACCCCGAATATGATCCCTGTCTCAAGAACTCCTCTAGTTTTTATTGAATTATTGTACATAATGTCCAAAACTCTTTCAGGCATTCTAGCAAGAGTGCCATGGGGTGCAATCGGTTAATGCACAACACTGTATTGATAGAAACAATCACCCAAGCCCAATCTCTGGGCTTGGGTGATTACTAACCGTGTCACTGTTTCCACTGGTGTAGCGGCAGGTCCTATAGGTCTCCATGACTGTGATGGGGGAGTTTGATCAGTAGGGGGTGCAAGTGAGCCCCATGTTCCTGAGAAGAGTTCAGTTTGGGTGTGTGCTTGAATGCCCGTCAGGAGCTTCAGTGACTCCTGAATATTGAACTTTCGCGTGACTCTGTTGAATCAGTCCACTGACACCCAGATAGATTTGTCTAAACAAAGTGGAAAATGCTTCTGATTGGGTTCCTGGGAAGCAAGAGGAACTAGCAGAGAAATAAAGATGTATTTATTGATTTTCCAGATTGCTAATTGAAGCAGGGAGGTGTGATGGGTTTTGTCGGGTTGCAGTTCTCCTGGGAGGTGTGTGTAGCTGTGGGGAGAGTGGCACATGGAGCCGCGGTGCTGCCTTGTCAATTTGTATGAGACGCAGGCTCCTCAAACGCACCTCACGCTGGCTCCAGAAACACACTTTCTTTTATCATTGCTGCGTTACTCTTTCTTTTTATTCACATCCTTGTTAAAGATGCGGAGGCAGTGTTTGTTTTGTGTATGCATTTTAAATTTGAGTATTTCTCATTCAGTCCCCAGGGTGTGGTACTATCGTGTCCTACATTGCTTTTCTAGGCACATGGACCACCAACAACAACAACAAAAAAAGTAGTGTTAAATTTCGCTTACATCATATTGGTTATATAAGTTGCTGCTGAATTATTTCTTGAAAGAAATAACCTGACATATTCAACAGCAAGAGTGCTCAATATTGACCATGGAGGTCAAACAGGACAGCCCCATATCTTTCTATACAAACTCTATATAAAAAGACATATTACTTTGTGACTGAGTATGGCTTTTGCCTGTGAGCCAGCAGTTAATATGCATGTTAGTATGCATTAGCGTGCAAGCTAACAGCAAGGAAGGGAGAGTTGGAAATGACATCCACACTCTGCAGATGTTAACTGCTCACATGGACCCCCAGGAGGAGTGAGATTACTGATTTTTCACAGGAGAACCATGTGTTTACAAATGCAGAAAAAATTGGCGTATGTTTCTATATATAGATATAAATGAAATGGCCAAGCAAGACGCTCGGGATCTTCTGAATGTTCTCTCCTCAGTCTTCAAAGCTTGATTAATTCTTTGTCCTGATATGTACTAATCAAGGGGAGTGTTGTCTTTACAATCATGTTAATAAATCATTCTCTGGCTTGGCAAATGCCAGAGAGATTCACTGTGGAGGTGGGTGAAGAGAGGGGGAAGGTTGAAGGTGTGATATGAAAGTTGCATTGCTGGTTTGGGAGAAGTGCTGCATAAAAGACAATGAAAGCACATTCATCCTGACCTGGACCGGTATAGATTTCATCCGCAAATGGGAGCAGTGGGACAGAATATTAATGAATTCCAAGATGTTAAGTCTTTTGTGGAACTGCAACGGGAGAAAAGCTTATTCTCTCCATCTTATTTGCCAACCTGCCTGCAGTCCCTTACTGTTTCTTCAAGTAAGCCTGCAGGTACACATCACTCCTGGATTTCCAAGCACGTTGAGATCGGAGTGACAGTATATCATGCACAGTGTCTTTTTGCAGCACCCAAGTGAGGGAAAGTAGTGTGTCAAAGTTGTGTTATGTTTTTGTGTGGGGGGAAAGGGGGTTACCATTACTTTATATCTAAACACATTTAAAGTGTCTTAGTTATTGTTATTTTAAACATTGCACTTTCACTTGGTTTACCAGTCAAACCTGATCCCAAGCAGTGTTTCGCAGACACCTGATAGCATTTATCTTGGACACCAAATGTTGCTTTAGGTGAGGTAGTTCAAGACATAATTTGTGAAACCAGCCGTAAGTATTCAAACTGAGTCCCAGCTACCAGAGGAACACACTTCATCTGTTAGCAGCACCGCGCGGTAGGACTGTCGATGCCTGTATTGTTCCTGCTACAGCAGTCTCACCTGAATTCCTTTGCAACCCCTGACAGGAATTCTGTGTCTGCAGTCCTGGGCTGATTTGAGCACTTCAAACAGCCAGCCTTGTATCTAGCTGTCTTCTGCACTGACATTTTGACGCCGCAGATTAATTTTATTGAACTTTCCATTTTGCTGTGTTAACAGGAAAAAATATGATGCAGGCTCAGCCGTTCAGAATGGGCTCAGGGCAAATAAAAGTTTTATAGTTTGCAAGAGGCATCAGAAAAACAATGATCTCTATAATTAGGCTGCCATGAAGTAAATGACACGCAGGCTATAAAACAACTGGTAAACCTTGCAGATTTTAATGTACTAATGGATTTATAGGGCAGCAGCTGGTGACTTCTTTCAACACCCAGTGGACTCCGTTTCTTGTTCCTCTTTGATATATATCACATACTATATATATATGAAGTATATATATATATTGCATTTATGTAGCACTTTTTATACAAAAGTAATGCAAAGCACTGTACAGCACATAGCAGGAAAAAAGAACAAACTACAATACATTTGTATAGCATGTCACACATACAATTGCCACAGTCAGACCATTTAAATAACAACATACACATAATAATACAAAAGCAGAAATTTTAAAGTTCCATAACTTAGGAGCTCTACAAGAAAAAGCCCTGCCTCCCGTATTGTTTTTGTTGACCCCAACATTAATCAGCAGCCCCGCATCCTAAGGATGATTTTATATATATATATATATTATATAGAGATATATATATATATATATATATATATATATATATATATCTATATTACATTTTTTTTAAATGTGTTTTTAAAACACAAAAGCACATTTTAATGACTTTAGTTCTTCAGTATTGCTGTATTCTCTATATTTGTGACGCACAATAGGGAAAGGAAAAATGGAACAAGTCGAGAGACTAGACACGTTTTCACATATTGGAACCTGCCTCTGGACACTACATGAGTTAGGTTTTACATGATAAAACTGGTCTAGGGAAGGGTTATTGCATGTATCTGTTGTCGTGTGCACGTGTTCCTTGCCTCGGGCCAGTCATTAGCCTACTATTCTATGCATAATGCAAACTAGTGCATATGAAAAACTTAACCATTCAGTACATTATTTATAGTGTATACATTTGTTGTTGTGGATAATGTTGAGCACTAATACATAATACATTTTGAAACACAGTATATATTTAAAGGATATATATATATATATATATATATATATATATATATATATATATATATATATATACACACACACACCATATGTGGACATTAGTAATTCACACAAGAGTTTGAAATGTGTATGAATGGCTTGAATGATTGCGAGCTGATAACCAACCAGTAAATCCATGCTTCTGAGCAGTTAACTCTTGCCAGAATTCTACATCTTTCATTCTTACTTCACAGTGTGCTGCTGTAATATTTAACTTCATTTAGGCAAGTAGAACTAATACTGCATGCAGATGTAAGGCGTTCTTATTTAATACAATTGTTTTGTGAGTACAGCAGGTAGAAATAGCACCCTAGAAAAACAAAACCAAAACAAAAAACATGTTACTCAACATAAGCGACCAAGATTTGCAAAAGTGTTCTGCAAAACATATTTTCATTTATGATCATTTCAGTGGCTATTCCCAATAGTGGTCTGAAGCATTGTCCAGCCCAGTGTTAGACAAGTTTTCTGAGCTGCCATGTGGCCATTAGGATGCAGTCATCGATTTAAGATAAAAGTACATGGATGAATGGCTCTGGGGTGCGACAATAACCAGAGAAATAAGTGCTATTTAATGTCACTCTGCAGCCCTAAATAAACTCCCTGTAACACAGTGCACTGCTGGGCAGACCCTATGGCCTGGCTGGTGGGAGAGGGATCCATCTTGATTGGCTGTTCTCCTGGGAGATCTATGGCTGTAATTACAGGAGGCTGCTGCTCCTGCTACCTTCGAAAATGTAATAAATCGCATTGAGAGTTTACCCAACCCTTTAGATACACTTTTCCATCCCTTTCCTGTCGGTCCTGACAGTTTAATAGAATAATGTATTCCCTGATGCCCGGTGAATGAACCTAATGAAAGATATAGGAGTAGACTCCACCTCTCCACTCCCTACCCCCCTGGTCATGGGGATATTAAGACGGGAATAACAAGAGAACTGGAATGGATTACAGAGCAAAGGTCAAGGACAAGAAAAGGGTTTGAAGTCTCTGTTTCTGTTTACAGTGTGTATAGTGTAGCTAACCACATGAATAGCTCTCCTTATACTGTATATCAGTTCCCCATGATGATGATGATGATGATCATGATCAAGGGTTTATTTGTATGCAAAAAGGTACCATTTGTTAGAATTATGGAAGGGGATAGAATTGTTGTGTCTAGACCTAATGTACCAACCTTGAATTACAGCAGCTCCCATATATGCTTCATGTTCTCATCTGCTGTGCTTGGGGATCGTGGTTTTGTGTCTGTTTGAACAGTACCAGCACCTGATGAACAGGAGTGTCGACACTGCTGCTATTAAGTGCATTATTATTATATTTTTTTTGGCTTGCCATCTAGGTGCTCTTTTTTTTTTTTTTTTAAACTGGTAATTTTATTAGACATCTCATTAAAAATATATATTTACAGTACTCTTGTCATTCAATTCGGAGGAGAGGAAAGCATTTTTTATTGTACATGTTATGCATATACGGTCCATCGTTTTGAAAACTGATTGTCGCTGGTCAGAAAAGGTACTGAGATCCAGTGTGATCTGGCACTAATGAGCCCCTGATAATGATAACCAGTGCACACACTTACAGAGTGCGTTGACTGCTGATATCCAGTAATGTCATGCTCTAGCCACCTGCAATATTTATAGGAGGCTAGGAGTATGGAGAAGACAGACAGGCAGGATCCTCGCATCAGGATACTCCACACGTTTTATATAAAATGCCCTCTGGGTACAACTCTGTAAAAGAGATGTTACTGTTACATCTCTGCGGTTCTGTCCTGGGAAACAAACCCAGTAAATATATGGATTGTATATACAGTTTTTAATGTGAAATATAAATATCAGAGTTTTTAATGTGAAATATAAATATCGAAGTCGGAGCTGTTATGTTTGCTGGTGTCTGCAGATCCAGCTCACCAGTGTGTAGATAATGTTTTTATTATGCAGTATAAATCAGCACCAAGGTACTTGCTGTTATTTCGCATTCAAGGCGACAGGCATTTGGAAACGTTCCTGCTTTTTTGTTTTGTTTAGTTTTTTCTTTGGCGGGGGGGGATTCGAGTTTGCTCAAGGAATTATTTAAAATAATTAGGATAACTAACCACTAACTGCATCTGTGTGTGATCTACATGGTTACCATAAAAACCTATCAACACAGATAATGGATCACCCTTTGTTGCCCCCCACCTCACCCCCAACTAAAAATAATTCACCTCCTTATGAGACGTCCATAGCCGTTTATAATTATTCAGTGTGTTAACTGTAATATAAAGGACGTTTGTGTGTTTTTAATTTGTATTGTATGCATTTCTTTTTACACTGGGTTGTGCCATAGAACAGAATAGCCCACAGACGCAACTATTCGAGTGAAATATTGTTTTTACAGGACGAATCTTTTAAAATTTAGTGTCGGGCATACTCAGAATGCTAAGAACAGTTGCCTTCCTCTGTAAGTAGCCACCGATAATAGCTTTGCTAAAGCTGTTTCAGGTGTGAGGCAGTTAAACAGTAAATTATGTGATTTGTTTTTTAAACCCCTGCATAAAATCAATGCCTAGAATTTCACCAAGCGTTCTGTTCCACAGTGGGGTGTTGGCGATGAAGGGGCCCTGACTTTGAACAGCTGGAGCCTGGAAGGTAGTGTCTGTGAATTGGAGAGAGTGGGGAAAGAAAGACAGTGCTTTGGGTCGTCACATGATGGGCTGTGATGGTTTAGACATGCCTGGGCATGGCATCTGGAAGGTGTTCTGAGACTCTCTCTGGTATCTGGTGCCACATTTATCTTCCACAGTTTCTCAGACATCAGCATAGAGCCCAGAACAGCAGATGAGGCGAGCTGGAGGGAAGTGTGCTCTTGAAACATCTCAGTGTGCTGCTGCCCTTTGTGAGGGTGGATTTCTTTTAGGTGAAGACATCCAGAGGAAGAAGACATGTCTTGGTTCCTTGGCTGGCTTCTCAGTGAAGCTACCACATTCTAACCATCACCCTTCTATACAGCTGCGCAGTACGAGCAACATATCCAATTGCAGCTTCCTAGCGAAAGTGTTTTTATTACAGTGAGTCCTTCTGGCCTTTCTTGATGTGTAGGCATGCTCTGTGGCTTCGGTGGTGGTCATTATGCAGAGATGTTCGGTTTGATGGGGCCTCGCTTTTGCTTGGTTTTTCATGTTTGAAACTGTAAAAAATGTTTCCTGATTTTTCACTTGTACAGTCGTTTACTGTATTTGATGGTGAGGAGGAATGACCTTTTAGATCTCCCCCGAGGCTCCATCATGGAGTGAATGTCTTATCCTATAATATTTCATGCTGCGGTTTCTCTCTTTATGCAGTAGTATGTGTGTGTGAGAGCAAAAGGATAGGCGACAAAAAGAATAGTAACTGATAAATGTGTATGGAAACCCCTTTTGAATATGACTATGCAACGTTTTAGTTTTCATCTAATTTAGGTATGAATATTTATTTACTGAACGTGGAGGGGGAGGAGGGCTAAAAGGAAAAGAGGAAAACTGTTCAGTTCTGGGTCTTGTGGACCTGGATTTTTAAGAAAAGGTTGATGAACAGAAATGAATGTGTTCCCTTTTCATTTAAACAACCGTGCAGCTTTTGACCATCGTTTACTGTCTGTCCACGTCCCTCATTTTGCCCTTTTCTCCTTCTGTGCTCTGGAAATCTATGATATGTCAATTTGCAAAGTGCTTCAGGTTTAAAAGCGAGAAGGTATATTTTTTTTCCTCTCTTTCTATGCTCATTTCTGGTTGTTTCTCACAAGATGCATTAATAAAGAAACGGGTGAGTGGCAGGGGAGGAGGCGGTAGTGGTGGGGGGCGGGGGGGATGATGACAGGGGACTGCTAAACTAGCAGGGAAAGGAGGAACATCCCAGGGCACTTAATTAGTCCGGGTGAGATTTGTCGATTTTGTGTTTGACCGATCTGCTTTCATTGTTAACAGAGTCTGCAGGGGATTGTTTTGAGTGCTGCGGGTGAGTGATGGCAGATCTTTCTAGCTCTCGGTCTGTGCAATGGCACAACTGATCCACACAGCTTCTTTTACCCTCCAGCACAAACACACAAATGAATGGGCTTATTCTCAAACCCAGGGGTTTCCGACACTGCCCACTGTCTGTTTGTCTCGCAGGCTCCAGCCTGACCATGGCTCTGAATGCCAATCAGCTGGCATTTGTTTTTCAACTCCAGCAGTGTTCTAAAATACTAAGTCTGTCGTTTCCAAGGATACTGCGGTTTGCCAGCCAATCACTGCTGTAGTTACTTGTATCAGTTGTTAAATGTTTGGAACTGGTGTTTTTTTTAAATTTTTATTTAATTTTATTTTATTTCATAAATGCAAAAATTTGCTTTAGTATATTAAAATTTTGGTTCATGGTATTTTATTGTAGTCTCACTCCACATTTCTCTGCAAATAACAAATTCTGCATTGTTTTTTTTATTGTCTGGCAAAGCTCATGCTTGTCAGCTACTCTGTGGGTTTTGAGCTTTGTTTCAGTTCAATGTCACGACTGTGTTCTAACAAGATGTGTGTTTCTTTTTGTTTTTTTAAGCCCTTGTATTATTGCACTCCTTCCCACCCAGAGACTTTCTGGTTTAAAACGCTGGTGGAAAGTAGATGGTCTTTAATATAAAGTAAACAATAGTCAGGAATAAACATTAGTAACCAGAATAAATCATCTTTTTACAGGGAGAGAATGAGATGATTTACAGCCGCCTGGAGAACTGTGGGGGCTAATCTGTGTTGTATTTTGATAGAAACAAGCTCAGTATCTGAGGCTAATACTGCTCTTTTAGGATGAGGGGGTGGTGGTTTCCTTTCCTAGCTGAGTTATGGTCTTGTTTAGATGTGGGTAGTGTGGTTCACTGGGTTGTCTGGTAATTCTTTTTGGTTGCTCGTGAGTCCCGTTTGATTTTCTTGAACATGAAAGACCAAATTCAACCCGAATCAAAGTGTAAAAAGAAAAAACAGCCATTGCTCAGAATGCACGAGGACTGCAGTGTTTGCTTCTGGTTCGTTGGTCCTTTTGGGAATAGTGTATGCTGATCTCTCCAGGAGGATAATTGTAGATCTCTTTGTTTCCAGTTTCAAGCATCAACCTGAGTGTGTGTGTTTTGTTAAATGTTGATGAACCTCTGTTGCACAGCTCCTGCTGCTCAAGTGATCAGCTTCGTGTTTAGTCTTCTAATGATCTAGTAGAACTGACCTGTAGACCCCTGAAAGACAACTGCAGGAAGGATGGCTTTCTGCTCAAACCGAGGACGTTGTGGCTATGCTCTGTCCTCTGGGTGGTGCAGATTTGAATACATTTTAAATGGATTCTGAATTTTTTTCCTAGAAATTTCAAATTAATTAGCAACTAACCTTTTTTAATCAAATAATGCAAACAAAAAAAAGAGGAGTTTATGTATGAATGCATGTTTGATTTCATGTAGTTTCTTGGATCTCAAACTGTTGAAATGGATGAGATGGATTAGCAAGAGCGTGCTGTAGCTGTTGTACTGTGTACACCAGTTCCGAACAACCATGTGTTACTGCTGCTGGTCACTGCTGTCATTTCTTCGATATCTGTACAGTTCCTGCATAAGCAGAAGTGAAAGCATAATGCAGGAATCCGAGAAACCAATTGTGAGTGTGCAGTATCTCTCGCTTAGCTGGCAGTGTCTTACCAGAACACAGCCAGCTGCATTTAATAACTGTGCCACAGCTGTCAGTTGCTCTACTGTGGCTTATCGGAATAAAACAGCCATTTAATAAGACTACCTTCACAATCTCTCACTTCTTGCAAGAAAAAGGAAAAGAAAAATGCTGTAGGAAGATAAAACAGGCAGCCTTAATAACTACTACAGCTCTGATTTATTGAACACTGCCTCATAGGGGGGAGTAGAAGAGCCACGCTTAATAACTGTGCCACAGGCGTCTTTTCCATGGCTGTTTCCTCTGCTGGAATAAAGTGGACACCCTTAATAATTGTAGCATAGCTTTTTCAAATTTATTGCACAAAGGCCTCTCCCCAGATAAAGCAGACACCTCCTAATTGCTGCTGCGAATCAGAAACTGATTACATTTAATAGCAGTGGCTCCACCATTGACATACAGATCTACACGATGAAGCTGCAGACTCCTATCTTCAGGTCCACATCACTGCACTCGCTGATTGTGAACCAAGGGAGTATGGAGTTCTGCCAGCCAGGTTAATAAAAGGCTTTCGGGAAGCCAGCAAAGGTGTTGATCTGAGCTGATCAAAAAAGCGAAACAGATGTTTGCCAGCGTTGTCTGTAAAAAGACCAATTTCTCTTTTGATTTTTGTTCTTGTTGTTTTGTTTAGTTTCTCAGCTGGCAACAAAGTTACCTGACTTCCTCCGTTGTTCAGAAGACACTAGACCGCGTGGCCTATTGAATGATATTAACTCATAATGGCCAGTATTCTTCTCAGCTTCTATTCATGGAACAGTACCAGATTTTGATGACCCAAACTGAGTGATCACACAAGTCCAGCTTTTTAAGATAAAAGCCAAATTCTCAGGGTTTTTTTTTTTTTCATTTTTAAGTCATGCAATATACATTCCGACAGGCATTTATATTATATTGATGCTGTTTACTCCCTGCATTGGATAGATAACCAATACATTTGGGAGTAAAGTCTTGAGAACTTTTTTTTTTTATCTTCATTGCACCAACAAAGAGGAATTATACTGCTTGGCTTGTCTCTCCCGGCTGCTCCTCGCTCACGTTCACAGCTGCGATGTGCTCTGTGGAAAGTCAAGCTTGACGATAGTCTAGTTTGTGAGGTGCTCTTTATTCCACCTCTTCCTGCACTTAACAAAGAGAGCTCCTGATCAGGATATGTAAAGCATTTTTAGAACACATGCTACAGCAAAACAAGATGGGTGGGCGGGGAAACACTTTTCTTGGACATTTGAAACAAAATAAAACATAAACTTTATTTTAACAGAAACATGTTATGTTTGTGATCTCTGCGTTGCCATAGTATGATTGGTGCACCAGTAAATTATGTTATTGTTATACCCTCTTTGTCTTGTGAGACTGTCTGTCTGGGATACATGTTTTAAATGACTGAATAAATAAAAGGAAGCAGGAGAGAAAGCTGTGGTACTGTGCCATTCTCACCTCCAGGCTGTTGTAAATGATACAATCACAGGGGAAACGGTACAGGATTCCTCTTTCCTGCTCTTTCTGGGTAGCTGACCAGGGCCCTGATAAAACTTCCCTAAGCACAGCGCCGACCGAGATGTAAGAAGGGAAGATGGTGCTGGGGATGGAGAACAAATAATGAAGGCTGCCTGGTGAGATCTCTGAAGTGCAAAAAAAAAATAAAAATAAAGGTTAGTTGAGTCTCGAGATCAAACACTTTGTTTACAAAATCAAGATTCTTTTTTATTTTTAACAAACAAATAAATAAATAAAAAAACACATTAATATTCAAAGGTTGCTGAGGCAAAAATTATTATTTAATGTATTTATTTATGTATTTATTTATTTAATGCATATTTACTACAGTAAACAATTTGCGGCGGTTTCTTTTTTTTCCTGTAAAAAGATTAGCAACATTAGCATTAGGATTTTTTTTTTCCTTTATGAAACAAATTACTCTTTGCACAAAAAAACTAAGGAAATATCCTAAGAATGCAGATCTCTTATTTTCAGTTATCCCAAAATCCTGGGGCTGAGTAGGAGGGGCAGAAAGGTTTACAGAACACTCTCCTATATGCACTGTTTTATCCGGACGTGGAATTTACAGGCGGCCATTGCATTGACATTAAAACAATTCAGCTAATTAAACATGCTCTTGAGGATTAATTGGTTGTTGTGCTGTGATGTTTTTAAAAGCAGTGTGCATTCCTAACCGTACAGTATGTGGTAGTCTAACAGATAAAGTGCTAAGAATACCCTGCCCTGAGTGGGGCTGTGGGCTTGCAGAGGCTTTTAGTTTTTGCATGTGTTCTGTAGTTTGTACGTACACAAAACATCAATCTAGTCCATTAGAACGTAGTAAAAGGGTCTAATATCTTATGACATATCAACATCAAAATTTCGTGTTACGTCAATGCAACTTGACTATAACCATAAATCGAGTGAAAAACCCGAATAAATCATTTGTCATTGTTTGTTTGTTTGTTTATTTATTTATTCATACATACATTTGTTAGCTTGTTTTAATGATTCGCTTGACGAAAACCTGCTGGGACTCAAGGTTTAAAATACCAAGACATTGTACTTTTGAAAAAAAAAAAAAAAGAGTAACATATTAATATCTGCAAACGTACACACAATTGGGTGATTACATAACTAAACACAGATATTAATGTGACTACACATTCTTTTGAAGAAGAAGAAAGGGTAAAAGTCTTATATGTAGTTTGAAAATGAACCTTTGTTTTTTGTGGTTACAATTCAATTTTGAGAGAGAGAGAGAGAGAGAGAGAGAGAGAGAGAGAGAGAGAGAGAGAGAGAGAGAGAGAAATCTTCAAGATTTGTCATTTATATCCTTGATCTACCTGCCAGCATGGTGTGGGAATTTATCCAGTCCGTAATTGGTGATATAGAAACAATAGGCACTCATATGAAAATCAAAACTAATAAATTTGCACACCACTGTATCTAAACCCACTTGCAATTGTATGCATACATCCTTGACATGAACTCAACTCCAGTGTTGGATTCTTCTCCAATGGCCTCATGGATTAGACCAGTGTCTATGAGCCTTACCCATTCAGACCACAGGCTTAAAGGGCCAGGAAACTGTTTTATTTGACAAATAAACATCGCTCCGAGCTGGCTCCGTCGTGTACAGACTCCCTGCTCTGTCTCCCAGCTAGGAACAGCATGCTATCTCTTTATTAGCAAAGGACTGCGCTGTGAAGATAGAAATAGGAGCAGGTGCTGGGGGCACCGCTATTCGGATTTTATTTTTGTGCTTCTCTGTCCGCCAGGTTTCCAACATGCATTTTTCCTTTTAAATGTCATCCTTTAGATTTGCTATGTGCATAGTTGCTATAAATTACCTGTCAGTGGCATGACAGTTAAGCAAAATAAATAAGTTGAGTTTCACCGGCAAAAACATCTCGACCCTTAAAGATCGGGGGAGATAAACGTGTCCCAACCCAGTGAGCACTGGAAGAAGAAGAAAAAACTCCCTGTCATTCTCTACGGAATAGGATTTTATCAGCAGTAACTTGTCTTCTTGGCTAATTCATCAGAGGTATTAACAGCATAACTCTACGCTTCTGATTCCCTTGTCATCTTATCACTGGGATGAGATCAGCTCAAATAAAACTAAATAAGCTGCCCTTTCTTTTTTCTGTCAGTATGATGAAGGCTAGCACAGCTGCTGTCTGCATCTCTGGGTATAGAGCCCCTGCCTTGACACAGCAAGGGGTTAGCATGCATCAAGTAGGAAGCTTTGGTAGCACATCACAAAACTCTAGTGTTATTCCAGCTAGGAGACTAGAGACCATCTTTAGCAATGTCTCCCCTATCTCAGGAAGTGGAGTCATGCAGGTACCGCAAAGAAAATAGGTTTTCCCCGCAGGCCCACATGGTATGCACCGGTTGAAACACAAAATGCATGTTGTCTGTACAGTGGCTGTGCCAAGGAAAGTATAGACGAATAAAAGTAAACGCAACTGTTTTTCCTGATTGGCGTCACAAATACCACCGTGACTGTCATTTACTGTCCCGGATGTACCTTATTAGTGCAAAATATCTATCTGTGGAACAGGAAAACTATACATATTAAACTGTACTGTGTGTATTAAACTGTACTATGTGTATTAAACTCTACGTATTAAATGCACAACACCTTCCTGTTCCAGGAGATCACAAGAAGGATTAAAAACAGGAACTCTGTTCTTAAATGATCCGTTATAAGTGGAGTGCACCTGTATTTCAAATCAGGTTTGTTCCATCCTTGGAGAAACAAACATTCTCAGTTAATGACGCTGTTAATAGTAATGGTTCATACGAAAAAGAATTGAGCAGTTTTGGACAGAGGCGGCTCTTTTATTTTATTTTTTGCGAACCAAGATATGATGGCTTCTTTCAGCCTAGCTCCTCAGCTTGTGGTACAGCTTTATCAGGTGTTGGCAATAGAGGTGAGGAGACAGGCTCTTTGCAGTCACTAAGCAGGACATGTTTTCATCAGCTAGATTAATGAACCATGGACAGTACTGTATAATCTCCTCAAGCTTAGCTTTTTAACCTCCAAGCCATGATGCCTTTGTGAACCATTATATTTGAAATCCATCAGTTAAATGAAAGTAAAAAAAAAAAAAAAAAAAAGCAAAAGCAAACAAAAAAAAAATCAGATCTGCAGCGTTGGCAGTATACAGTACCTGCTGAGTGCTCGCTTACCTTGTGGACATGTAAATGCCCCCATTCTGTTTGCTGCTAATGGAAACTGTAACCATTAAAAATAGAACAGGGATTGATTGCTGTTATGAGGGTGGGTGGTTTTTTTTGGGGTGGGGTGGGTGGTGGTGGTGGGGGGGGGGGGGGGGGGGGCATGTCAGTCAGTATGTTGCAGCCTGGCGAGTTGCCCCCGAAACCCTGCACGATGCTTCACTGTGCCAGCTAGCTACATGCCAATATCACTGCCCCCGTGGGCTGTCTTGTGAATGCCAGACTCCGCAGAGTGCTGAATATCACTGGATAACATACAGGCAGGAGGTAGCATTTAAAACGCAAGTTCAGGACCCCTCTGAGAGGCAGTATTTTAGTTTATTTTCACTAAAGCTGCTGCAGCACCAGGTTGTTTTCTATTCAGGGTGTGTTTGTGAGAGCTTGGAGGCAGTGTGTCTCAGTGATTGAAGCTGGGGAGCTGGAGCTGGATCACATTTTATTATACCTGCTTGTTAAAAACAAAATGTCCTTCACCCTGTAGTATACATGGGCTGATCCTGATCTAGATAGAATATCTACATTTAAATATATAAATGTGTTTATTCAATCAATTGTTTATTTATGTCTTTATTTAAGTTGCAAGATACATTGAAAAATTTGATTTTGTTGTACAAGTTTGCCACTGGTAAACAAACCAACACATTGTTAGCAGTCTTTAGTTCTCTCATTAGAGGGAGAGGGGAGCTGACGTCGTTTGTACCTTTGAGAGTCCGGGGACCCCAAAATCCAGTGAAGGCATGGTCCGAAATCAATACCAACACATTGTTTGTAGCTGCCTCATTTGGTAGAGGGGGAGGAAGGGTTGGTTTTTTTGGTTGTGTAGAAAACTTGATTCCAGTGAAAAGCATTGAGTGAACTTTATTTTTTGCTTGTATATACTGTCCTATTTTTTTTGAACCAGTCTGTCACTGGCCTCTATCCACTCGCCATATATATATATATACATAGATATGCAAGTATATATATATATATATATATATAGGCAGGAAAGGCAGTAGCTGATATATATATAAGGAGGACCATGTTTGCGGTCCTGCATCCAGACGGCATGCCAGCCGGCAATGTGTCTACCCTGGGCATCATCCATCCCACTTATTTATTGGCCCTCCACATTCTCCTTCTTGTGATCAACACGCTGCAGTCATAGATAGATAAATCTGTAAACAACTGAGATAAATATCATGAAGGTCTCTAAGTATTCTTGATTACTCTGCCAACATCGATTGGGTGTCATTTTAATGATCCTGTCTAAACATCATCATCTTATTTATTGCAGACCATTTTTACACTTGGGCTATCCCAGATTAATCCTTCTTGTGATCTCCTGCTAGCAGAATTCTAAATAAATCTGTAAAATAAAATAAAATACAAATTATGATAAAAAGGCAAAAGACCTAATTGGAACAGATTAATCTGAGTGTGTAGTTGTGCTGTTGCTGCCAGATAGCGACGGTGTGCCAACATGTTTGTCATGCCAGCACAAGAGACAGTGGGATGCCTGGGACAATTGGGACAATGCTTCAAGTTATCTGAGTGAGCTTTCACAGAGGCAGGTGACGGGAAAGGTGGATTTGCAGAGAGAGGCTGTGATGAAGCATTGCATCTTTTTAGTCTCTTGTGTGATATTTCAGCCAGGAAGGCAGTCCTTCCTTATGAAGGTGATAGGCTATTGGTGAGGACCCAAAGGGAGGTGCCAGGGATTGAGAAGTCAGTGATGGGATGTGCAGATACTGTTTTGTTGGTTTGTTTTTGTTTTTTGCTCAGTACAACAGATATTTTCTTGAGTTTTTAATTGCATTATCTTGTGTGTGTGTGTGTGTGTGTGTGTGTGTGTGTGTGTGTGTGTGTGTGTGTGTGTGTGTGTGTGTGTATGTGTATGCATCCACAGATGGTTATAAAATGGAGAGACTCATTCCTGTGATTTAAAGTTTATTTTTTGTTTTGCATCACAATGAAGGTATACTTTTCAGTACTGGCACCCATTCATTTATTATTATTATTATTATTATTATTATTATTATTATTATTATTATTATTATTATTATTATTATAGTATTATTTTGTTTATTTATTTCTACAGTACCTGGTAAACAAAAGACATAAATCTATTAATACACTCACAGACACTCACAGTTTTTAAAGCACTTCAATTTAATAGTATACCACTTGCTTTATGAGGCTTGGTGTTACTGTAGCTGCTCTGGAAAAGTAAAGCCCTGTGTCATTGTCAAAAGCATGTTGCTTGTCAAAGGCAAGGGGCTGTTTTGTGTGGATGAGTGCGGCCCCCTGTCCACAGGGATTGCATGCTGGCTGTTGGGAAGGGCAGTCTTATTTAGTGCTCAGGAAAAGTGACAGACTGATGGAGTTGGAAATTGAAAGCCCTTTTCCACTGAACGGCTCAGTGCACTGATTTGAGGTGCTAATGGACACTGAGTGACTGCTCCTGCATGGACTGGAGTGAACTGCCCCGCTTTACAAACGACTCACAACTCTTTTTTTTTACAAGGCTGTGAATTACTGAACAGCGTACAGCCTGTATATTGCTGATTTGATAAAAGAAGCCCAGTTAATCAGGTACCTCACTGACATTGTGTTCTCATCAGGCTGCCAAATCCCGTTGAGCTAAAGATGTTTTTTATATCCTCTGTGTCCTTTTAAGAATGTATTGCCTGTCCATCGTGGTCTCCATACCGAGGATTCACCAAGTCCATCCTGTTCTTGTGAATCAGCTTTCCACGAGCATTCAAGACATGGATTACAGTATATTATAGTACTGTGAAATACGAGTTACACATGGCTATCATTACAGTCCATATCCATCTGAATAGATCCGTGAGTAATGTTTTAAAGAAGACCCTGTAAAAGAACTGGTTTCTCTGAGTGTGGGATGCCCCTGGCAGTCTTGAACATGTTGGTACAGTCAAGTGCCTATAGAAACCTGTGTACAACGTCGGCTGCTTGCATGTGTCTGTATGGGAAGTGTTAACTCCCTCGAAGTCCCTAATGAGCCAGTGTCTGTGCCTCATTGCTCCCTATGACCAACATCCAAACTTTCTGTTATTTCAAAACCACAGCAGAACACTTGCTGTAAGCAATAAGTAACTGGATATTAAAGAAACAATGGAAAAAGTGCAGGTGTGAAAACAGCATTTCCACAAGCCAGCTCAGATTACTTGTAGATTTCCATCGCTTACCTAGTCATCCTGTTTCCACCCACTGGGGCTGTGTTTGATGGTAATGCTATTCATTGAATGCCAGCTTGCTGGGAGCTATAATGCAGTCTTGCAGGGTAGAGGTGTGCCATGGCTCTTACCATCGCCTCAGGACACGCGACTAAAAGGATGACATTTTGTGGAACAATTATTAAAGCCTCCAGCATGCTTTTAGTATGCGGACTACTATGCCACAGCCCATAATGTTCTTCCCAGGATCATAGTGTCTTGACATCTGTATAAATGTATAACATTACCTTAATCCTGAGGTGTGGTTGCAGTAGATTTCCACACAAGAGCACAGTGAAGTATAAGACGGGTAAGGAACCGTTTCCCTGGACTGTATCCAGAGATAAGACTTGGCTCTATTTTCATTCAGATGAATTGTATGGTGTGATTTACATTGAAGATGCTGGTTATAGACATTGTGGCTAGTAGATGAGGGAGAGAGGTAAGATTTCCATTACATGAGAGTAGGTGTTGAACTTCATGCTGATTTGAACTCGGCTCTTGCCAAGATAAGCACTAAATAAGACGTAGCTTTGCAGTAAACTAATGTGATCCATCTGCATCTCCATCCATTTGCGTTGTTTTCCATCTGATGATGTAGGGATCAGCTCATTGTGCCTCCCCAGCGCATCAACACACACAATGGCTGCGATGCTGGCTCCGGGGATCAACCACAGTGCAGTCTCCCCAGCGCATCAGCATGAGAAACGTCTGGATTGAGCTAAGTAGGGTACATCTCTGGGGTCTTCAAGTGGGCACCTTCCATTCTCTGTGTTTCGTTGACTAGCCCACGACACCTCAAGAGGGCTCAACAGTGATTCTGGTGTCCCAGCATCACCCCCCTCCCCCCCCCCCCCCCCACTCAGCTCAGCCCAGCTTACTTACCTGCACATCAGCATTGCTTTCTTTCTATTGTGCTTGAGATCCCCATCCAGAATCTTTCTGTTTTAGGTTCTGTGGTGATGGGAGAACATCATATGCTGATCTGATGAGGAAACTGATCCTGCTCTGTTCCATTGGCCACAGGTCTTGCCAGCCGATCTTGCATTGTTCCACACTCTCCCATCTCATCCATTCTCCCTGCTTGGCCTGGGAAATGACCTTTACACACCTGATCCTTTCCTCCTGCTTTTGCACCTCATTGACTACCAGCTTCCTCCGTTAAGCTTGGGTTGCCTTTTGCAATGTAGGAGGAGATGAACTGAGACCAAAACCTCCTTTTCCATGCTGAACTTGCCCCATAATATCTCTGATTCGAAGGGCAGCCTTAGCATCTTCCACAGCTTTCTTTGCCGTCCATTTTCTTCCAATTTTTAACACAGGTGTTGCCTCCCTTACACATTTGTCTCGTGAATCTACTTATGTCATTTCCAGTCAGACTTTGGCGCACTTAAACTCCTCGGTTAGAGCAGAGATTGGTAGCTGCAGTATTCCTTTACCATAAAGTCCCACTCTGCTGAGGCAGTTTCCAGCTTCTCAACTGTTGTCAAGGAAACCTCGTACACAGTCAGTGGCCACAGCAGTCTTGGCAGTAGACCAAACTGAAAGCACCAGAGTTTCAGTTTGCCTGGTAAAGCGCTGCTGTCTATGTTGTTCAACCCTTCTACTGCTTGCTGTCTGACTTCTCCCACATGAACTGTGTCCTTTAGATCCCCGTCGTACCATCTCCCTAGACTTTTCACTAGCTTCTCGCACACTGTTGGTGTTGCTTCACCATTAATGTAGAACCTTTTATCTACTACTTTGCCTTTAATTATAGAGATGCTCCTTGATTTAGTGGGCTTGAATTTCATTCGTGCCCATTCAGTGTTATTGGTTAATTTGCCCAATAACCGATTAGTGACAGGCTACAGTTGTAGTCATTGTTGTCATGTCATCCATGTATGCTCAAATTGGTGGGAGTCGCATTCCAGAAGCCAAGCACTCTCCTCCCACTACCCATTTTGATGCCCTAATAATTACTTCCATTGCCATTCTAAAAGCCAGTGGAGAAATGGTACATCCTGCCATTATTCCAACTTCTAGTCATTGCCATGTAGTGCTGAATTCTGAAGTTGAAAAACTAAATTGCAAATTTCCAAAGTAGGCAGATTCATTGACTCTTAATCATTGCAAGACTGAGGCAGGCCATTAAATTAACACCAACTTGTTTATGATGTGTGTGTCTGTATAATGTGTGTGTGTGTTTTTTTATGTTTGTTTTTGTTTAGTTTTTTACAAAGGAGCTTGCATATTTATTATTATTATTATTATTATTATTATTATTATTATTATTATTATTATTATTATTATTTGTACTGTTATTATTATAGCATCTCTTTTGAAACTCATGGCAGTGCAGGCAGTGCAAAAAGTAAAACTACAAATTGACTGAAATAAAAAACAAAAAAATCCATAGATTTGCAGAGATGCCAGACACTCCTCATTAGTTATTTTCACCTTTGAACTTTTACACCCATTAACGAGGAGCAGAGCAGCATTCAAAGGAGTTCTTGATTCAGCCATGTGTCAAATCCAGCAAGGCCTGAAGCAATGAGACTCGCAACACTTTACAACCAGCAGCGGCCCCTGTGAAGAGGGAGTTGTTAAAGGAAATGAGAGTTGACTTTATCACTGGCCAATTTCTTCTCTAGATGACTTGACAATACCTCACTGGAATTCATTAGGCTATACTGTAACATTTTCCCTCATATGGAATTGCATTTGATTTTCAGTGACCTGAAGTGTTAGTATGTAGTGGGGTCCTCGTCAACACTGAAACAATTTCACTGTAGATAGCTGCACCTGAAACGTAGCGATGACAGTACATGCATTTTGTAATGTATGGATTTGTATGGTTTATTTTATGTATTTTTATATATTGTGGTGCTTCAGATATATGTGATTATTAATATGAAGAGTTGATACTGTTTATTAACTATTCTACTTAGACTCAAGCTTTAAATACGTTGATAATCTATTGAAAACCTCAACAAAAACACTTTGACATAAAACAGAAGAAAGTGAAGAAAGACAGTTTCAAGCCAGAAGTAGCAGAAATCCATTAAGAATCCATTTACAAAGCAAGTATTTGTAATACAAATGCCATTGTGGTTTTGTTGTTAAATCACTGGAATATGAAATGGTTTAATATTCTGGACAGCAATTTTAATTAAATGAATTGCTAAAGACATTGTAAAGTGATGATGGTGTAATAAAACCCATGTTATAGCTGTCATTCATCATTGTGATGTAAATTATTCCTGGCGATTGCTCACTGATGCTTCCCTGCAGGGACGCGCTGCAGATCAAACATTTTAATTGGCTCAGAAAGGGCTAGAAAGACGAACATCTTCTCCACTTACATTTATTTTTCTCGCTTTCCATTTTAACTGTTTTAAAATAAATAAATAAGGTTATCCTGTAATGGCAGATGAATCTTTTTTTGCATGAAATGGAACCAAGAAGAGGCAAAACAAAACAGTTTTTGATGAAAAGGGTTGAGGGTTGTATCCTATAGTGGTTTGGATACAGGAAAATCTAAATATAATCATATCTTAAAGAGCCTGAAAATCACAAACACAACTTAAATAAAATGTAAAACATGAATGCCACCTTTAAACAGTTTTGTTTGCTAAAACTTGAAAGCTAGCTACCTGTACTGACAAAAGGACACACAAGTCACCTGGCTGGGAATGTTCTCAGTTCAAATCCCCATCCCACTTTAATTGTACACATCCCTAAAAACCTACAGGTTGCATCTCTGTGCATCTGCCCTACTTACAAATCTTTTAAAATACAGGTCAATCAAACTGTTAGGTTGTCCAAGCCAAGGCAGTGGACAGCATCACAGTTTTAAACTGTTTAGAGAGGCTGAGCCCTTTTGATCCAATTCACCTTCACGACAAAAACTCAAGGTGACTAAGTACAACTCTGCATCTTAAAACTTAATGGGCATTAGCGAGCCATTATCATGCTTCCGGATTTTCAATTACATTTTGAAATCGTGCAGATGCTCATCGTTCAGCTGTCAGGGTGCCTGCAAAAAACATTATTCTAAATAATATTAATAAAAAGATTAAATTTGTCTCTTTCCATTTCACTGCTCCACAAAATATAATAGGGAGAACTGCATCAGGCTTGTGAGAAGTGATAGATGTCCCTCATCCGACACAGAACATTTAGTTTTCATTAAGAGTTAAACGTGTACATGATACATTAGCAGAGGTTCAGTGCCTGCCACCGCCAGCTCCCTGTATTTCACTCTGATGAATTAGCGAACCTAGCGCGGGCAAGGAGATGACAAAGGAAGTTGGAAAGATGACACACGCATTGCCAGCCAGCTAATGTCTTTGTGTAGGATGCCGTTCTAGCGCTTGCTAATATTTCCCTCCACCCAGACTGATCTCCCAAAGTGAACAGCTGCAGAAGTGAAGGTCAGGCAGAGCGGCACGCTTCCATTATTAAATAGGACGCTTCAATCATGAGGCTACGCCAGGACCAACACCAGAACTCCTCAATACTGGATTACAGGGAGTTATGTTTACATTAAGATATTCAGTATGTGTGTGTATGTATTTTACTCCCCACCCCCCACCACAGAGGACCTTTCTGGTTTGGGAGGAACCATATTTCAGGGATGGAAATCAGACTATTGCATAGCAGTTTCACCCATTCTCAGCTTGGTTAGAGGTGTGTCTTATTAAACTAATTTTAAAACCAGAAGCAGATCAAACTGCCATGCAATGGGAATCTTCTTTCCATCCCTGTATTTGACTTTTCTCAACACTACTGGTTAAAGTTGCCTTGACTAGCTAATTGTATGCATTAAACAAGATGATCGTTTAGTCTTCATTCATTGTCCTCTTTCACGGTTCTGTTAAGCCTTGGTTTTTTAGTTGGCTGCAGCTACAACCGCTTTGGCTCTTCTTTGCATGCTGTGAGTTATCCTTCACTACTCCAGTTCAGTTCACGGTGAGCATGGGAATGGGCTGAGATTGGAGCCATTGTCTTAGCCAGGATTTGATCTTGCTTGTCCTAGATTTAAAGGGCATAGTAAATGCAAGTCCTTGGAGAGCCAGTGTCACAGATTGCTAATGTTCTTAAAGAAAGAAAAAAAAAACTGTACAACAAAAATGACATGTTGACAGACCACCAGGCTTAGCCTGCCACATTTGCTCAGTCACTTTTAGTGAAGCAAAAAATATAAATACACTCCTGGAATTCCCGACAGAGGCATGTAGTGTACATTGTTTTATTTTTTATTGCCACAGTACTTACCAAATCGTATTGGTTGGGGGCCTGAATTGTGCAAACAAAAGTGAAGTTTTTAAAGAATACACAAGCTTTAATATCCTACAGACTCTCGGGATTGTCTGTTGTATAGAAATTATTTCTAAGATTTCGAACACACAGGGAATGGAAAAAACACTTTTAATTTTTTTTTTGTTGTTATGACAACAAAAGTACCCAGAATGCTCTGTGTCTGACACATACAGACTTCTCCATAAACCACTGTGAAAAAAAGAAGGAAAACTGGAGGAGGGTCACCTGGATCATCAGTTGTGTTGCACGCCGGTGATCTTGCACATCTCGGATGTTTGTGTGTGTGTGTTTGTTTGTCCTTTGATTAATAGCATCCCTTTGTGATGATGCATATTGTGCTGCAGTCTCCTACAGAGACAGTGATGGCATCAGGCAATAGAGCTATATGTTTGTCTCAGAGATATGACATTCGCAAGACTTACAATATTTCATCATTGGCTAAACCCTACTGCAAAGCCGTACACGCATGCGTTCTGTACCACTGTGGAGACAGATTGACCAATGATCTATTGTTGGCTGCTGGCCCTGGTTATGCATCTGATTGACACCTGGTTGGGTAGATAGATGGATGACAGTTTCATCCACAGTTAATGCATTTCTTTCTGCAGAGAAATCTGATCGACGGGCGCTGTCCCACTTAATCCAGCAGGATCAGCTGTTCTATGGCAAAACTGAGAATGTGGTGTTTTGATAAACAGAATGTGCTTGGAGTGTGTCATTTTCATTGTTTGTAGCTATACAGGCAATGGGGGCTTATGGAAATGTATCAATCCCTTTGTGAGTTATACATGTAACAAAACAACTGAAGAACATTGTTTCTCAAAATGGGATAAACATTTAAGATGTGCTAATCTTCGCTGACAACTTGGCCAGACATACAGTACCTTTACCGGTCTTGAAAACATACTGTTCACGTGGACAAATCTCACCAAAAAAGATGAATTAAAGACTTGTTAAGACTTACATGTGAAATGTCCTTGGTATGGATGAAAGACACAGAGCTGTCACAAGGGACAGTTAGTAAGACTTGATTCTAAACCAGGTTTGTATTCATGTTTACAACCTGTTTCTGAATCAATTTCTGTTTTGAGTTTTTATATTTTTGATATATATATATATATATATATATATATATATATATATATATATATATATATATATATATATACAGTGGCTTGCAAAAGTATTCAGACCCCTGACCAATTCTCTCATATTACTGAATTACAAATGGTACATTGAAATTTCGTTCTGTTCGATATTAGTCACTTTTTTTTATTTTTTTTAAAAATATTTCCCAACATAAAACCAATGTCACCTTACAATAATTGATTCTGAGTTTCAGTGTTTAAAAATAAAATATCAAACAGAACGAAATTTCAATGTACCATTTGTAATTCAGTAATATGAGAGAATTGGTCAGGGGTCTGAATACTTTTGCAAGCCACTGTGTGTGTGTGTGTGTGTGTGTGTGTGTGTGTGTGTGTGTGTGTGTGTATATATATATATATATATATATATATATATATATATATATATATATATATATATATATATATATATATATATATATATATATATATATATATATAAAATCTCTCTGATTCTTTGAGATTCTGATTTAAAAATTCCTTTAATAAAAATTCCTTTAACCCCGCCCATTTTAATACCTCTTTCTGAGGATACACTAAGCGATTTCCACAGAGACCAGCCACTTCCAAAGTTAAATGACAGGGCAGAGGCTTGGAAGGTAGGCTGACAACAGCATCCTGTCAACAAAGCATGAGCAAATAAATACATGATTAATGTAGGTAAAAAAAAAGAAAAACTAAAAATATCTACACAGTTTTGAAGTACTGTTTCTTCAAGTTACTATTGTGTAATTGGAGCTTAATTTTACACAACACAATCATTGGTAGAAGTAAAATAACCCAACACAACTGAGTTAGCAATGGATTTTGGAGGGTGTTCCATTGATTTTTTACATGTATGTCTGTCCAAGTGTTAGAATCTCCACCGGTACAGCATGGCTGGGTTGCAGTGTCCAACAAACAAACGACTATTGGAGGAAGTGGGTATGGCTGAATGTGCTGTGGTTTCTCTTCCTTGAGTGCTCGAGAATTATTCTCTGAAAGCTGCTGTGGCCTCATGGTGTTCTGTTTTCCCTTCCCAGATGCCCAGCATGTTGCCGCAGTAACCAACCCTCTCCCTGCTGCCTTCTCTGACCTCCTGCCTCACTTCCTGGTGGAGCCAGAGGATGTTTACATCATCAAGAACATGCCAGTGACCCTGACCTGCCGCTCCGCTCCCGCTACACAGATCTACTTCAAGTGTAATGGGGAGTGGGTTCACCAGGACAACCACATGATCGAGCGCTCCTTGGATCCCCCTACGGGTACAGGGCTGTGGGTGGGGGTGTGTGTGTGTGTGTATGGGTGTGGGTTGGCGATGCTCTGAGAAGCTGACTAGGTTTACCAGATTTCCACAGTGAAAAACCCAGCCTTTTTATTTATTTATTTATTTATTTATTTTTAAGCTGCTCAGCAATAGTTAAAATAAATATATAATAACACAGTCATAATTAGGAAATTTAAGATTGGGTGTGTAGATTTAAAGACGTCTGCCAAAATAAATAAATAAATATATATATATAATGTTTTAATCAGTTATAAAAACAGCCGTGTTAATCAAAGCACAATAGGGGCTAACTTAAAATGCTAACTTGGCTGGTTACAAAAAAACTAGCAATTTTAAACAAAATGTTAATTATTAAACACATAATCGGAATTATTAAACAAGCAATCTATAAGTTTAATTATTTTATTTTTGTGTAGTAAATTACTGTGCTGTCAACTTGCTGGGTACACGGCTACAGTTTTGTTCTGCTACAGATGTAAATACAAAATAGAAAAATCTGGATGATGTAACAATTTTTCTGTTTCTGACTGACAAAAAAAAAATGAATGCTGAAAAAGTCTGGTAATACTACTCATGTTCTTCATCATCAAATATGACAACTGAAACACAACTGCTGGAGAAAAAACGTCCTTCCTTTTGGCCGTCACTGGACTCCCTGTATCCTACCTCAAAATGTTATTTTACATTCCTGTTGCCAGAGACAATGCCGTTTTAAAGCTTCTTCACTCACAAAGATCAGCTCTGTCCCACTTGGTATGGCCCAACTGTACCGACTTGTGTCCGTTTCCACTGTGCAGACAATATAACAAGGTTATTTTGCAAGCAAATCCCGCTTAGTGCACTTGAGTCCCTGAGCTTTACATTTACACTTTGATAACTATTTCAAGTGGACTTCTTTTGGCAGAAGAAACCTTACATTGTTTCTGCCCTCCATCAATGTTAGTAATACTAACTTACTATTGGAATAGCTATATCGTATTAATGTCAGGGTAACAAAATAATAATTTCCAGTAGGTCAGAGCACATTTTCTTGAGCCCTGAGCCGTTTCTACTGCACATACCCTGTTTGTTTGTTCTGTATGCTCCGCAGAAAAGCTGTCCTCAAAATAGACGTGTCAGTTGCTGCTGAGCTGTGATACAGAATGAATGTGTGTGTTAGCCCCTCAACATCCCAGCACAACACGCTGCATCTAAACTCTCTGCAATGTCTGTCTTCAAGTACAGTGTTTGCTGTGCAATGTTGGAACCTTCACTGAACTAGCCCTAGAGGACTGGCCTTTGAGACCGCTGCTGCTTTAAGTGTGCCAAGCAACTGATAATGGGCAGGGAGAAGCCCTGAGGCAATGAAAGGAAGTATTTTAGCAGTGACTTACAAATATAGAAGCAGTAAGAAATGGTCGGCAAGTTGTTTAGTTGATAAACATTGCTTTCTTTTTTTTTTTTTTTTTTTTTTAATAGCCAACAATTACTGCCAAGGGTAATTGCAAACATCCGCACTTTTAATTGCCTCTTTACTCCCTTGCAGAGGAAAGGTGCGAGTTGTCAGAAGACAGAACTATTCTCAAATTTATATTTTAGATGGAGTATTTAAGGTGTTAGTACTAGGGGTGTTAATAGTTTAGAGTTTAACCAAGCTCTGTGTTGATAACATGCCTTGACTCTTGTGCAATAAATATGCATGTAAAATGTTGATGTTGGCTTAGTGTTTGTAACAAGTGTACAGTTTAATTAATGTCATTCAGTATTTGCTGTCAGTCTTTTCCATGGTGTTCTGCAGTTTTAATATAAAAAAACAAACAAACAGTACAGAAGGACGGCTTCTGTTTTTTTTTGTTTTTCTTCAAACATTTCAGATGTGTTAACATTTTAAACAGTTTAAACGTTTAGGAAGTATCTAACGTCCCCAGTTTATTTATAAATGCGTCTAGAAAAGCAGTGGCAAAGTGGCTGCTGGAATTTGATTTCTGCTGGTTTAGCTTTAAGGGATGAGGCGATAGGAACAGAGTGCGTGAGACCATAGCAGGATGCACGTGCAAATTGTTTCAGTCTAACACTTCAAGGTGTGAAAAGTGCCATATGTGTTTTGTGTGTGTGTGCGTGTGCGCAGCTTTTCTATAGGTTAAATTTTCAGCTCTTAAGTCTTGAAGGTATCAGAAGCAATATGAAATGGAACGATGCAACAGGGTGATAGTTGAAGAAAGGCAGTAGTCAGATACACTCATATAGGACTCTGCATGATGAATTCCTGTTTAACCGTTATCCACTGGAGTAAAATGACGCAGATCACAGTAGCAACCACAACGGAGAACCTGTCATACCAATGCATCACAGCACATCAGCTATGCAACCGACAGTGTTTTACACTTCTGTGCTGGGGTTGCTTGCCTCAGTAGTTGAGGGTTAGTTCAGTTTAGTTTGTTTGATTTTGTCTCTGTTAAGAAAGAAGCAATTTTCTCACCAATGCATCACTCCCAGCTTAGCTAGACATCCGTTGTTCTACACATTAGTATTTCAAGAGGTTATAGTGAAAAACTTCCCCAAATTTATTAAAAAATAGTATAATAATAATAATATAATAATAATAATAATAATAATAATAATAATAATAATACTGTTTTTTAGATGGTGACGGTTATATTGGAACCCTCTCCAATGTTAAAAACTTTGATTTTATTTGTATTAAAACTCAATCAATACACTCCCAATACAACAGTGTTACAGTAATAAAATGATTTACCATAAATAAAATGGTGTGAGTTGCACACAGAGGTGACACATGTGTATTTGTATAGTGCTATGTAGTGGTTAGCTGTACTCTTGTTCAGCTATCAGTCTATAACTATCAATTCTCATTATGTTCGCTCTGCTGTATTTCTCTGACTGAGGACTCAGAATTTGTCAAGCTCATATTTTCCTGCTTGTCTGTCTCCCTGACAGGCTACAGCATTTTCATCCCTATGAAGATGAGGATATTTTCCTCCAGAAATCAATGCGAGATGGCAGGCTATCTTTGAGAATTAGAACACTGTGTTTTAGTTGATGCAGCTCAAACAGGGCATACTGTTAAACGGAAGGGAACTGACACTTTTAGGAATAATAATAATAATAATAATAATAATAATAATAATAATAATAATAATAATAATAATAATAATAATAATATATGAAGTCCTAAAACTTCTGCCACTTTTTAAAAATCTTTGACAGCTACGCTTGAATTTTATTTCTTAGTCTTTAAAGTGTTTTCAGTTAACAGTAGAGAAGAAAGGTATATTTCTCTGCTACACAGATCCATGTACGTTGAGTTTTTAATGGTGCCTACAGACTGTTCTCAATTGTTATTCAGTCTGCGGTTCGAGGATTGCAGAATCAATGAAGGGACTCGTTGAGCCTTTAGCCTTGTCCCGCAATTCCTCTCGCAGTCCTCAAATCTGCGACAGTCGACACCTGAGCATTCTTTATGGCTCTGTTTTATACAGGTGGATCCCATAGAGAGTGATCTGAAACCGAAATAGAACAAGGAAATTCTACGTTGTATTAAGTTGACCGTCTAATACTGCTCATTTTGTTTTCTGATTTAAGTTCGGTTTGGAGAAGAGCGGCAAAAAACAGACAAATGTGATTAAATGTGATCTGCAGTGGAGTATCGGAGAACAATCAAGCCACAATTTAAGGAAAAGCCGATACATCCATCAGCTTGAATTTAATGAGCGTGTGGAAATACGAGAGGCAGGAGAGGACAATGTGGTCTTAAATGAAGATAATGGGCCTGGACCACCTGTTGCAGAAAGATCAATAACGAAGGGCCTAATTGATAAAGCATTATCTGCTGGATTCCTGTAATGGGAATTGTGTTTCATTCGGATGGAGCGGCTGAACGAGAGCTATCTGGTGGTGATGATGGGCTGAAACAGATGGCAAGGTCAATCGTTTCTGAATCACAGCTGCCTCTCAACACCATTAACTGGCCTTTTTTGCGGGTGAACACCTTGTAGCTGAGAAGAGGGGCCACTTTCTTGTTTTACCGTCCTGCACAGAGAAAACGAGGAGAGAATGAAAACATTCAGGGCTCTTGCTACACAAAGGGTTTCCTGTTTTAAATCAAGGGTAAAGTTGACCTTCATTTTCTCTTAAAAGGAATCACACAGTGGTATAATATAATATAGTATAATATGGTTATAATAGCAGCAAGAAACAACTACTAATATCTTAATTGTGCCTAAGTGCGATTAATTATGTTTTTATTTGTTTTATTGTTTTGATGGGTGGGGTTTTGCGCTCGCTTCAAAATTAGTCCACATTATTAACTGTATTAACATTGTTAAAATGTTTCTTGGGAACCTCTAAAAACAGGCTGTGGATATTGGAAAATTGGAAAACAGTTCTGTCCTGTCCTCCTCTTCGTAAACCCCAACCTAATGGGGTATGACACCCTAATGAAGTTCATATTACTTGTGTGTTCAGAGACATGCTGAGGCTCCAGGTTCACAAACACTGTTGATTTTTAGTTGCCTTTAATGCACCTTGCTGTGCTGGTTTGTTATTGTAAGTTAATTCAAAGTTACTCAATGTGGAAATAGTAAATGCCTATAATAAATACCAGAGCTGTAGAGGAACTAGGCGTGGCATTTCTCTAAACAACTTAAAGTAGAATCAAATGGAATAAAAAATAAAAAAAAAAACATACTGAGCAACCAAGGTTTCTTACAGTAAATCAAACAACAGCTGTAAAAAATGAAAATCTCTTTACCCAAAACAGGACTTGAACAGGCATCAAACAACGGCTGGTTTACAATCCTTGTGAATGAACACGCGGTGGTCAGAGGGTTTTTTTTGTGTTGTTTGTGAACTGCAGCATTAAAGGGCTCAATTATGAATTCTGTTGCATAAAAGAAACTGTGCACTGATCTAAATATTCTGGGGGAGGGGGAGCTGCTGTCTTTCGGGTGAGGCGTTGCTGTAAGTGACTCTGCAGCTGATGCATAGTTCACACACCATAGTCTCCTATATTGTAAAGTCCTTTGTGATGGTGGTCCACTATGAAAGGCGCTATATAAAAATTATTATTATTATTATTATTATTATTATTATTATTATTATTATTATTATTATTATTATTATTATTATTTATCACAGTTTTCACTTCTGAATTCTTCCTTAAGACATTTACTTTTGGAGAATTAACAAAGCCTTGGGTTTACTCTCGCATTATAAATATAAATAAATACAATTAAATAAAGTAATAAAGAAATAAAGAAATAAAGAAATAAAACAGATTTGGCATGCTTTTAATAGAGCAGAAAGTGTTTCCAGTCTGGTGTTGTTATTTGACACATTATAATTACATGCTAATTGGGCTCAACGAGTTCAGAAATCAATTAAATAAATAGCTCTCTGTATGTATGCATCTGTGCAAGCAAAATAACTTTGTTCTACAGAATAAAAATGAGAAGTTACATTGTGTGTCTATAATGTGTATGTAAAAGGACAATGAATTTATACAGCAGTATCGTAGTATACTGGGTATGTCTGGTATTGTGAGCAATATGATCCATCATGACCATTTAAAATGTTCTGTTAAATTGGACAGCCACGCTCCTTTGGCTTTGCACCACACATCAAAGTGATCTTCATTTGTTTCTATTTGCTTCAGAACTTTCACACCTGAAAGAAATAGAAAGACAACCAACATCGACAGTTATGCCTATTATGGCTGACTTATGGGACACCCTGTAGAACACAACAACTGTAGCTACGTAAAAGGATGCATGCTGTATTCACGGTACGCAGCACGGTATGTGATGGTTCTGTATGCGTAACCACAAGACCTGCTGACCTCCGAGATGCCCTGGAGCAGAACATCTTGATGTTGTCTTGTTGAAGCTGATAGAAAAGTGCTGACATTGTTTTAAAACAAAAATCACAAACAAGTAACAGTACCGTATGTAACTCATTTATTATCCAGGCATGTCTGTCTGTAGCACTTCAAAAGTGCAGTGCGCTCCAAACCTCTTTTTAATAAGCAACCCTGCCAACTCGCTCATCAAAAAAGGAACAAAAAACAGGAATGTTTTCTGATGTAGAGCTGATTATCATCTCCAAATCACAGAAAAACAAATTAAAATGTTTTCAATTTGGGTTACTTCTCCTTCCTTCTCCTCCTCTTTTTTTATTTTATGGTGTCTCTTCCGTGCGACAGCTTGCACAGATTGTCTTCCTGTGTGCAGGCAGAAGGTTCAGAGTAATTAATTTACTCGCAGTTCGTGTTTTTCATTGTTTCTGTTTTTAACCACTTTGCTGCTCTCAGAATATTTGACTCTCGGACCCAATGCAGAGTGATTATGGGATGAACACTTGCAGGTTGGTTTTTATTGAGCCAAAATCCCCCCTTCCAATGTTAAACAAGCAGAAAGCTGCAGGTTGCGGTGGTGTTTATTTGTTCTCAAGGGAGGTTAGCAGCTAGAGGATATCTCTTTCACTATTTTCATTACAGTCACTGCAGTTTCGACTCGCAGTTTCCGCAGTTTCCAAAAACAGGAGGCAATATTAAAAAAAATATTTCAGTGAATTCAGTGATTTTAAAATTGCCTCCTGTTTTTGGAAACTGCGCAAGGAGTCGAAACTGCAGTGACTGTAATGAAACGTGAAATGAGGCTCAACTCAACAAACTCTGCACCTGTTAGCTTGAATTCAGTCGCAGAGATGGAAAAATGAGAGGCATATTTCAATAAGCACCTTAATCACTAGTTTAACAAGATAAACAGAAGGAGGTCGTCGTGTGAATTATTGAACACCTTCAGAGCAGAGCAAACGTGCGTCCCATGAGAATAAATCTGAACAGTCTGAACAGGGACATGTTCACTGCTTCTGTTTGTGCAGGGTTTATTTTTGGATCAGGAGCAGCCACTTCCAGGCTTAAATATGTTGTCAGTGAGGTTTTCTTACATTGAGCTGTGAAAGGAATCCCACACTGCCTGGATTATCCGCAGAACAGCCAGGCCTTACTGTTTCACACCATTTACATCACAACAATCTTTAATTAAATCCTGCTTTTTTTTCTTGTAAACAGATTCAATTCAGTGTTAATGTTACAAAATAAGAAACAACTCAAGGGTGTTTAAATGACCTTTTATATGATGTAGTTTTTTGTACAATTGGTTTGGACAATTGGTTTTCTTGTCTTGCCCAATGGACTCAATATATAACCAGCCAGTAGGATTAATGGGCACATGCTTTTCCAAAGTTAAATTTCAGTTATCTTTTTCCCCCCAAAATAAAACAAAAATTGAACAAGAAAAATTGTAAGCAATGTAAAGTATCAGATGGGAAAATCCTCTCGTTACTGATCACGCAGATATACATTCCACTTTCTGGGGGTACATTGAATGGAATTGATGATTTAACAGCTGGACATCAGAAAAAATGCATTGTCTGGAGACCTCAACCGGTAATTGAAGCTCAGAGTGTTTAAAATGCAATAATAAGGCACACGCTCCGTGAAGCGTGATTTCCCAGGGTGCACCAGTTCAGACCTGCCAGACTTGTTCAGATGGTTCCCTCACTCCATCAACACCATGCTGGCTTGGTCTATTTTAAACCGTGCTGGATCTTGATTCGCCTCCGTCCTGATTTTTGTGGACCTTTTTTGTTCTATCTAGTGATGTTAATAAGTGGTTAATGGCTGCAAAACACCTCCAGGATTCATAGGCAGCTCAAGAGCAGTTGTGATTCCGTTTTACTATGTTGTTTTTTTTTTTGGTGCACATTTTATTAGGAGTCTTCTTTTAAATATGAATCAGTCAATAGGACTTTTTTTAGAAAGGAGCCTACTCTCATGAATTTTCAAAGAGCCTCTCAGGTCTCGGATGAAGTCAGGAATATAAGCAATGTGGTTGTAAGTTTTTTGTGTTCTATGAGGTGGAATAAACAAAAGCAGAAATTTCAATACTTGTTTACAGAAGAAGTCAATACTCAACATGTGTTGTTTAAGTATGAATACACCACTGAACCCTTTCTGTCATTTTCCATGGTTCATTTCCAATTGGGATGGCACCCATATGATAGTGCTTAATCTTCAAGCAGTGCCACTTAAAACAACAGCAGCTTGATTAAAACAACAACATGTATTACTTTGCCAAAATACAAATGTTCTTTCAATTACTAATTCAACTAAAATACTGTTTAATGAACTGTATAAAATAAGCCAGAGAAAGCTGGGAAAAAAAAAGAGAAAGCTTTCTTTTCTTTTTCCTATAACGATGTGTCACAAGGCTGGCAGAGTGGTGACATCAGAACCAGGAAATGAAACCAAAACAGACAGTGCTGATGATGCGGGCGCTGGTGCACATTTATTATGAAAACAGAAAATAAAAGGTTGTAACAAAATAACATCACATAGCACTTGAGGCCAAATTAAACAGAAAAATTAAACAAATAGACACTAACAAACAAGGTGGACGAACACTGAACACAAAACAGGTATGGTGCTGATGCTTCCAGCACTCGTTATATTTACTTTCCTTTACTTTCCGTTCTCCACTCACAAACACACAACACAGAGTGAGTGAAAACATGCTACTTTTATGCCGCTGTACTGAAACTCAATTGCTAATCAATTGGCGTCTCGGAACAACTGCACGTGAATTAATTTAGTGCAATTTCCCGTGCTCACATATTATTACATTTTACTTGCACGTGAAGTGCTATGCAATCCTCGTGCCTAAATACAAATATACATTTTAAATCACTCGTGTTACACAGACCCATTTATGTCCCGTGTACCAATCACTATACACCAACATTAACATGCAACATATAACACACAAATAAACACAGGAGCTGCGCACATTGTCTCATGCTGTCCAATTCTAATCACTAATGGAAATAAATCATAGTGCTCCTATGCCCAAATGCAACACACAAGCACAAATACTACCTTTCCTGAGCATGTTAGTGTGCTGCTTCACAAATTGAAATCCAATCACGCGTCAGTTACCTGACACACTCAAGCAGCCATTCTGAGTAGCTGAATTGGCATTTGTGATGGGGGCGTTTTGGATTAGCTTTGAAGCAAGAGGTGACTGCTGCTACCAGACTGTGCTCTGTGTACTTATCCTCTAGAGGCCTGACCTATTCCACAATGTAGGGATGACCTTTTCTCAAAGTCAGAACTGAGATGCATCAAATATATGTACTATAATTTTTTTTTTTTTAAATCATCTTTCTAAATCACCAAACTCCACAAGCTCACTTCCATTATCTTGTTCCAGTTTTATGATTGACATGTTGGCCTTTTTTGCTAGCAGAAGGAGATCTCTCTTACTAGCCATAGGGAAAGACAGAGGTCCGGTCACTAGCTAAGCCAAGGTTAGGCGTCTGATTAACAGTTAACTCTTTTCTGTTGATGGGGCATGGACAAGACAGCTTGCCCCTGCCAAATTGACCAACAGGAACCAGGACCAGGTTTGAAGAACACAGCATGGACCTCACACTCCTCCCTCGACCATACCAGTAGATAGTCTTATTGAAGACGTATGGGATTCACTTGGCTGCTTTTCCTATTTATTTGGAGGAGCAGCCTACAAGAATTATTATATGGGTGCAAGCCCAGCTTCCACTACGAAGACACCAGTTGGGGTATCTCGTAAGATCTGTGTTTTCAGTGTCTGAGGTGTGAGGAGGCTCTCTGGAGACTATAGAAAGCACATGGGTGCCTGTCACACTGGTGTTCTTCCCCTGGTACTAACCTGCTCTCTTGCTCCCGCTTCCAGGTCTGCCAGTCATGCAGGTGAAGATCGACATCTCCAGACAGCAGGTGGAGAAGGTCTTCGGGCTTGACGACTTCTGGTGTCAATGTGTGGCCTGGAGCACCTCGGGGACCCAGAAGAGCCAGAAGGCCTATGTCCGCATAGCATGTGAGTCTCCTAGCTCCCTAGGAGAACAGAGGAGTGAGATGCTTTTGAGATGTGTGGAATTGTACTCCATACTGAAAATGACCTTTTCCAGTACCTCATGTTGTGTATTTTGTCTAGCTCAGCTGTACTGTTTTAATCCCTCTGTCTTCCTTCTTTCTCCAGCAACTCATTGAGTTCTTTCTTGAACTGTTGCTGTATAACATGTCATTTTTGTTCTTTAGGTTTAGTTATTGTTTTTATTTATTTATGCTAATTTCCACTAGTGATCTACGTCTCTAACTGTCATATTAATCGCTAATTATATATCGCTACAGTAAATTCAGAATGTATGGCCATTCTGAGTCTTGCTCTTTCAAATGCTGCTTTTGATATAAAGCTGCAATCCACTCCACCCTCCTGTTCATTCTTTGATCTTCTTAAAATTATCATTATTAAAACTCTAGGGCAAACCAAGGACAGGTCTCTGATACAAAAAAGGGGTGTCTATCTGGAGTTCTATTCTATTTCCACCGAAAATGACCCTCATTGACAGTCTGGCTTTGGAACGCAACATGCTGAGCTCCCAAGGGCAGCTCTGTGTATAGAGAAAAGCCAGATTCACATTGATAACAGGAATGCAAGAGACGTCTACATCTTCTCTTAATGCTTCCCTCATTGCTGTGGTTTATCTTGGTAATATGTTTTCTAAAGAACTTGTTTCCATGTCACACACAGTCACTGGCTTTCAAGATGACAGCATTGCAAATTAAAGTTATATCCATGTATACTCACTGAGAGAATTGCCAGGTGTACACTGAACAGTCTAACTCAATTGTATAATTGTACAGGATATAAAATAGTGGTGCTTAAACACAATGCTCAACTGGACTTCCCCTTTGAGGGTCTCTGCATGTCTGCAAACAAGCTCCCACACATACACGTTCAGGTTTATTTTACCTTTTTCTCTTCTGCGCAGACCTGAGGAAGAATTTTGAGCAGGAGCCACTTGGTAGGGAAGTGTCTCTGGACCAGGAGATCCTGCTGCACTGCCACCCTCCAGAGGGAGTGCCCCCTGCCGAGGTGAGAATGAGACTCCAGCCCTTTCATTATCCGCGGGGGTAAAAACTATCCCTCAGTGTAAAGATGCCTGAAGAGACCAGCAACCAACCAGATGCAGTGTAAAACTCAAATGTGATTATTTGCTTGTTATCTTGACCAACCTTATCGTCTTTAACTTTTTCTGGTAGTTTCGGTAAGATAAGCACCAAATAGCATCCAGTAATTGGTGTTGGGCACAAGTTCTTTAACCTAACCCAGGGGTGTCCATTCACAGTCTTGGAGGGCCATTTCATTTCAGGTTTAACAGTTAAAATGCTATATTGAAGTACTTCAAGATCTGGATGGACATATCAGTATAAGTACTACTAGAATGTACAGTTGATGACCTCTCTGTCCTAGGTGGAATGGTTGAGGAACAATGACTTGATCGATCCAGTTGGTGACCCCAATTATTACATCACCATTGAGCACAACCTCATCATCAAGCAGGCGCGGCTAGCGGATACAGGCAACTACACCTGCGTGGCCAGTAACATTGTGGCCCGACGCAAGAGTTCCTCAGCCACAGTCATTGTCTATGGTAAGTTCTCCTCCCTTCTTTTCTCATCTCTCCATCCACACACAATCCTTCCGACTTGCTTTTAACTGGGGTAAACTGACTGCTACCTGGCCAGGAGGTAAAGCTTGAGTTAGGTATTAAAAATATTGCCCAGGTTCATTCATTTTATAACCGTTTAAAGTGTTATGCAATTGCAAAGACTAGTTTCAGTGAGGGTAAACCTGTATTATCAGCCACCTGCTCTCTCCAGCCGGGGAACCCCAGAACTGAATGCCTTCAACACAAGAGAATGAGACAGCCACCTGTAAGAGGAATGCATTGTATGCAGAGGGGAAAAACAGTGTAACCCCTTATTGTTTTTGCTCAATAAGAAATGTTTTATTTTAGTGAAAACATCACCTAATGCTTATTTAAATTTTATTAATAAAAATCTGTGATGTATTACAGTAAGTGCTCTGCTGGTTTAGCAAAATATTAGTATTAGTATTAGTACCGGTATATAATATGAAATGTATGCACATGACAGCAGCGGCCCCTGTTATTTGTTTAATGCCAGCAGCAATTAGTTTTCAAAGTGCTTGTGTGTGGTGCTAATTGGTTCCGGGAACTAGTTTTTCAAAACATTTCGCTCCACCACGAGCAATTAAATCTGGAAAGCAATCAAGAATACTATTCAGACAGTGGTGAGAGGTCAGGGTAATCTGCCAAATAAATACAAAAATAAATAATAATAATAATAATAATAATAATAATAATAATAATAAACAGTAAGAGGACCTAACATTCAAACTGGTTTGACGGACTCCTGTCAGGATTAGTTGGACTTGGGGAACCACCTTCTACGAACCCACCTGGATTTATATATATATATATATATATATATATATATATATATATATATATATATATATATATATATATATATATATATATATATAATATATATATATACAGTTAGTCAAAAGTTTACATACCCCAATGGAAATGTATTCTCTTTTTTAACCATTCTTAAGTAGTTTTTGATGTGTGATTTGGGTCGTTGTTGTGTTGGAGCGTCCAGGTTTTGTAGCGAAGGGTTTCAAATGATTGGCCAATATCTTTTGGTATGCTATGAAATCCATTTTACCATGTTTTGGAACTAAATTTTCTGTGCCATTAGAGGAAAAACAGCCCCATAGAAGGATATTACCACCTCCATGCTTGACAGTAGGTATGGTGTTCTTTTCTTTGTACACTTCACCAGACTTTCTCCAAACGTAACGACTATCAGCGTGACCAAAAAGCTTGATTTTTGTTTCATCACTCCACAAAATCTTTGACCAGAACTCATATCCATCATTCAAATGCTGTTTTGCAAACTTTTAAGAGATTGTCCTTGTGACATTTTTGTAAGAGCAGCTTTTTCCTTTGCCTGTGACCATTGAGATCTTCACCATGCAATACTGGACCTGTGATTGAAATGGAAACCCCAGTCCCACCTGCAGCCAATTCACTTTGCATGTCTTTGGCAGTCATTCTGTGATTGTTATTGACCTTCCTCACAGTTGTTTTACTTGTTCTTGGTGAAAGAACCTTCTTTCTTTCAGACCAAGGGAGCGTTGTGACAGTACCATGAGTCTTATGCTTCTTGATAATAGAAACAATAGTTGAAATTGGGATACTCAAATGCTTGGAAATCTTTTTGTATCCTTTTCCAGCTTTATGACAATAAATCATTTTCTGCCTAAGCTCTTCAGATACCTCTTTACTTTTTCCCATATTGACTTATTGGTAATGACAGCAATCATTCTATGCCTAACCCTTTATACTCTGTAAGAATGTTCACCTACAATCCAGTATTTTCTAACCTTTTCTAGAAATAGGTTCTGCATTATCGTATTGAAATTTGCACCTTGTAGACAATACTCTCATAGCATCAAAGGGTATGAATGCTTTTGAATTAGCATTTCTGGAGTTTTGCAAAAAAAAATTTAAAAAAAATGAAATAAATAATTATAGACATCTATTTCTTGTAACTTTTTTCCTCATCCACAAAAGCAAAACTTTTACTACAAAAGATTTTTCCTATAATTATTTGTTTATATATATATATATATATATATATATATATATATATATATATATATATATATAATATATATATAGATATATATATATAGATATAGATATAGATATAGATATAGATATATATTCTCTCAATGGGGGTGTAAATGTACTGTGAAGTCTGATATAGTTCAGATAATTACAAATCTTCCTTGGATTTCCTTATCTTTTAAAGAAACTTGCTGCTAATTGGTGCTGTTTTAATAACTTTCGTACTCAATGGGCCTCTTTTTAGTTTCTGAAAGACTCTGACTAAAGTCGTTCTGACCCTCTGCAACTATAGAAGATGTATAGGCAGCGAGACAAACCTTAACGCTCAAAAGATCACACTCAGTGCAGTCCTTAAACGCACATGTTTTTTCAGACAATGACTGTTATCAGGTACTAAATATTGTTTGTCAAAGCTCGTTTTGGCCACAAGCCATTTAAGACATGTATATTAAAATAGTATTCACTGTCATTTGTCTTAGTCTCCTCCTCAATTTTTAGCAAAAGCAATTTTCTTCAGGCTCTGATAATACAAATTCCCCAAAGAGCTTTTCAGCTGCATTTTTAACGCAAATGCTTCAGTAGTTACATTCAAATAATGCTGTGCAGTAGTTACACTATTTGTCTTTGAACAAATTTCATAAAATTGCTGAAAGACTGTTTTTTAGAAGGTCGATTCTTTTTAAGAAAGTGCCATAGAGAAAAGTGCTGTGAAAGATGTTACACCAATCCAAAAGCTGTCAGAGCTAACTCTGTTATTGGAGGTTTGTCTAGCTGGGTTCACAGGGAAAAAATCATTTAAACACTAACGTAAATTATTAAGCAATTTAATTTTACATGCATAAAGCACACATAACTTAAAAAGGTTGTAGACTTTCTGTGATGACGCAGTCTCACCTATTCCCCTCCTCTTCATATTCCACTCAGAACCTTTTTACATATGTGAATCCAAATTGCTGAACCTTTATCTTGTTGTCAGAAAAGACATTGAAATATGCAAAAATGCCAGCATCCAGTGCGGTGGTTCAGGATGATTTGTTGTTAATACATAATTATTATACAGCTATTAAAGAGGTGTTGATGTAATAGTTTGCAGAGTGCGTTTGAGTTGTTCTTGTGGTGTCAGTATTGCTGTAGTGCTCTTGTGGCACTGAGAGTCTGGGACACTGTAACTACCCTCTGTGGCCTCCAAGTCATGTTGATAAAAAGGTGTTGGGTCTCAGACATGACCTACCCTGGAGCTTGTTTCTAGTGGAATTAGTGTGCAGGACAAGTCTTGGTTGCCTCAAATCCAGAAGGCTGTATCCCACATTCAGTCCTCTATGAGGAAAGCAAGGGCTAATCACTCCGTGTGCCACCTAAGAATTGACGACTGGATTGCTCCGAATGGATTCTTTTACACTTGGAGCTCCTTTGCAGACCTGTGGGAAGTAGCCCCCTCAGGGGATAAATGGGATCATTCATTCTACTGAGCAAATTATAACGAATAATCCACTTGGGATGGTGCATTATATAACCCACTCTTTCTTCTGTGTGGAAGGTTTATGACGGTGCCCATTGGAGTTTGTTGTGCTGCTGAGGGCTGATAATAGCTCTTGTAGGGTGAGCACTGTTGTTATTATTGTGGAGTGAGCTTGACAGCTAATCTCGTCATCAAGAGAGACTGCAGTGCTGCCTGTTCCAGTGTGCATGTCGGGTAAACGTGGCTGCTCTGTTCGTTTCCCTCCTGGTCAGTCAATGGCGGCTGGTCCACTTGGACGGGGTGGTCAGCCTGCAGCGCCACCTGTGGCCGGGGTTGGCAGAAGAGGAGCCGGATCTGCACCAACCCCACCCCATTGAACGGAGGGGCCTTCTGCGAGGGGCAGAACATCCAGAAAAGTGCCTGCACCTCCACCTGCCCAGGTAACACTTAGCACACAAGATGGTTAGACAGAACGTCAGGAGTTAAAGAAGTACCGTATTCCTTCCAATTTAAGATGCCCTCGAATTTACGATGCAGCCCAAATTTCCCACCCTCAATTTGAGGAAAAACCATCAAATAAATATGCACGTAAATATACAACCTCAGTTACCCATATGGAGACAGTTTGCGGCCGTCTGCTGTCACACAGAACATTACAGTTATGTGCTGCTTCTCATTTCCAGTCTGGATTATTCACACCTGTTTTTGTGGTAGTGGTTGTCATGTCTGATCAGCATTTCCGATCTGTCCAAGCTGGTACTGTTTGTTAGAAGTGCTGAAATTGTAAGCTTCTCTTTGAATTCCCAAGGAACCTAATGGTGCTTCTTTGAAAATGGCTGCCTGTATGTCATGGATGATTTGAGATTGGGCAGTAATGTTTTGGTTCGTCTTTTCTCAGCGGTAAGTCACGTTGCTGCTCATGTATTTGGACAGTGACATCTTTGTTCCTCTTTTCTCAGCAGTCAGTCACGTTACTGTTTGTGTACTCTGGTAGTCACGTCTTTTGTTGGTGGTTTTTAATACTTGCATCACAATACTGTACTCAAATTTAAGACGCTGGCTATTTTTGAGAAGAAAAAGGGGTGTCTCAAATTTGAAGGAATACGGCAGTGTGTGTGTGTGTGTGTGTGTACGTTGTTCTCTTTTTCAATTCCAACGAGGCCCTTGGCAGGAGGATGGAGATATATTTATACTGTACTGGGGTTCCCTTGGAGGAATCCTGCTTATTTCCATTGAGACGCTGTCCCCTACAGGGGGGTTGTACAGAACTAAAAACCCTACCATAGCCATAGAGTGTGGTGATGAGATCCTGTATCTATGTAGATTATAGTCCATGGTCTCAGGGGTATTGATTCCCAAGAATGTGTAATGTTAGTTGGATTCCCAACCAGCGTTCTCATGATGTATTATCTCCAGAAACTCCTGATAGAATTACTGCCTTATTATGCACAGTTGGGTGTGTAGTAGTAGTACTAGTAGTAGTAGTACTAGTAGTAGTAGTCAGGTGCAATGATTCAGACCTGAATAATCCATACATTTAAAGCTATGTCACTTTGACCCCAAAGATGAATAGACTCCCTGCTCTGTTTTAACCTCTACCTCTGCCGCAGCTCGGACCATAAACTCTGTTGACCCCTGTTCTCCTCCTGTTGCTCAGCAGAGAAACTGCTACCTCAGGCAAACTGATCCTTCCCCATCTGTCACAGCACCGAGACAGGGGCTGTCAAAGGCAGTGTCAAAAACTACTTCTGACACTTCCTATTTATCAAAACACTGTTTTTGCACCACACCGGCATAAATCCTCATTTACACACCGGGGCTAGGGAGCCGACCAGAGATCTTACTTTAAAAAAAAAAAAAAATGTAAAGCTCTCTTTTTGAGGGCAGCACTGCCCTAATCTTCAGAGAAGGTTCATGTTTATTGGTTCCTTTAACTACAAAATGTTAGTACAGTAGGATTTTTGAATTGTTCTTTGTAATAGTAGTATTTTTTTTTTGTTATCACGAGAATGTTTATAATTATAATCCTTATAATTATAAATCATCTCAATCAGTCATATTTCAAGTATAAATGTCATTTGTTCTATAGTGAATGTCCTGTGAAAAAAAAAAAAAAAGAAAAACGATCTATTAAAGATAACTGTTTACGCCTTGGTTAGTAACAACACAAACACTCTCTGTTGTGGAAGTTACCTTCACATAACTGACCTTGTGTCTCAGCTACTTCAGCTCAGGACACCCACTGTCCCATGTTCCATGATATACCAGGTAATTCCATGCTGGGTGTTATAAATACACCATTCTGTACACATGTAGCAGCAAGCCTGCACTTGTAATACACTTTGCTATCAACTACTTTGAACTCCAAATGGCAGCATGATATCATGAGTTGGAGGCTACGGAATTAATTTTATTCACATGTTTAGTGGAGAATTTTGGACATATGGAACTCCTTATAGGAATACCAGCTCTTTGTGTGATAAATTGAATAATTATTTCTACCGAGTGGAATATGAAGAATAATATGTGTTTGATGGCAGCCTGTCGCCATTGAGTACAGATGGAAATGCCTCCAGACTTTGAAATGGATGGCTTTATTAGTCCTCTGTGACTGATATCATAGCATGGTAGAACAGAACACAATGAAATAGCAGAGGAGAGGATAGTGGGTGTGTGAACATAGCCAGTGATATGGGAAATGTACAAGCAGCAGCATTTTCACAGTATACAAAGGGGTGGTGATATAAGCAGGAAGATGAAGCCGTGCCCATATGAAGTAGCTCACAGCAGCATTCATTAGAGGGATGAAGCAGGCATTAGTTTTGAGATTTGTGCTGCATGGTAGTTTGTGTGTCTGTACTGTAAACCTTAATTACATGTGACCCTTATGGAGATGCTTAGATTGTCTTATTAAATCGGCAATACAATGTGGTATAAAAGAAATTGTGTTAAGTGAGGAGAATTAATGTAACCAACCCAAGACCATGGCATCTTTAGCTCTCTCTCTCTCTCTCTCTCTCTCTCTCTCTCTCTCTCTCTCTCTCTCATTTGCCTATATATTAGGAATTAATCCACTAAGGTCGACTGTAAGAAAAAGCTTTGGTTCCTGGCGATTTGGGATAAGGGAGCTGATCAAGGCAAGATTGAATTGGACCAGTATTGGAATTTAGCCAGAACCTTGGGGTTAACTCTCTTGTTGTTCTTTAAAGGACCTGGTTGTAACATTGTCTGATCTCCATCACTAGACAATCACTATAACTGTCACAGCAAGAAAAAGAGGAGCTTTGTGAATTGACAGGAGATCAGGTATAGAATAGTGATGTCGTGGAGGGTAAAGGGACTCAGAGAGCCCATTTGTTTGTAGAGCTCCACAATGCTGAATTAATGTATCTATTTTGAAGCGCCCGGTCAAGAAAATTTACTTCTGTCTTTGTCTACAGCAAAATGACTTGTGTACTGCACCTTTCAAATGCTGTTATAATTCCCGAAGGAAAACTGTGAGAAAAAATATTGATAAACATCCACAGGCTCCTTGTATCTATGGAGGGGTGATGGATATACAGGGGATAGGTAGAACACTGTTCCTGTAGGTGTTTGCTGACAGGACAGACAGGCTCATCCCAATGTGTCACAAGAATGAGGCATCATCATTTATGCCCCCCCCCCAAAAAAAAAAAACTTCTGAGTTAAAGTACCAGCATTTTTTTTAGATGACCGATCAAGGCAGTCTATGTGCACCGCAGTGAAACTGCAGTGTAGCTGAGCTGCACATTACCTGCTGTATAAGACAGCTAAAATCACAGTGCTATAGCTTTTTAAAAATGCTTTATTTTGTATTAGAACAGGTGGGGGCAGAAAAAATTAGTACAAACTATTGTAACAATAGTTAAAAAAAAAAACATTGCTATAATTACCCTAAACTGTCATGCTGCTGTCATTGAAATGAATATGATAACAAACAGGTATCCTTTGTTAATAATCATCAGTACCTTTTATTATCCGGTTCTGGTAGAATAACACACACACTTGTATTAAAGTAGCAATCCATTGTACGAAAGGAACTGTGTATCTTTTAACATGTGCAGTAGAAAATGTGTGTAAATACAGTATCTTAACTACCCCAGCAGGGGGACAGGGCCTCTATGGAAAGAAGCATATGCACCTTCAAAATGCACAACACTACATCTCTGCTTTCTGTCCTCGTCATTCTTTGGCTGGAAGAGACAGGGCAAGGGCTGGCAGGGGCTGTGTCGCTGCTCAGGACAGTCAGTGTCTGTTCAGCACAGCTGCATTGGTTCACTGTTGTCTTGTTTTTCACACCCAGTAGATGGAGGCTGGAGCGCCTGGAGCGTGTGGTCGGCATGCGGAGTGGACTGTAACGCGTGGCGCAGCAGAGAGTGCACTCAGCCTGTGCCGGGGAACGGGGGCAGAGAATGCCAGGGACTTGGTCTCCAGTCCATGAACTGCACCAACGAGCTGTGCCCCCAGAGTGAGTATCACTAACACCACCCACCCCCTCCGACCTGTGCAGCTTTCATTGAGATTCTCCTGAAGCAGAAACACTGTAATAGATACAGAGCCACCAGGTGGTGGCAGCAACCACTATGCATCATTGTATTTATTTATTTAGAATGGAGACCAAGGTACCTCCTGCCAGTCCCGATATCCCCCTACCAGGGGTAGAAAGCTTGCCATTTGATTTCAGATTTTCTTTCCCAAACCAGATCTTTAGATGCAGGTTTACAGTTACACAGTGACAGCGCATCTGTTTAAAGTGCAGATGATTTATGGGTCATAAAAATGTTACTGTGTTCACTTAAAGTAAGACAAATTAGCAAAGAGTGCTCGGATTACAAATTGACTGCTCTTGGAACTGCAGATGAGTGCATTACAATGGATGCCATGTGATGTTAAACTCCAATAACGATTACTGGTATCAATGCAGTTAAGTGCAGGTAAAGTCTATATGATTGACAATTAAGTTAATCTAAGCTCATTCATTTACTGTTTTAATTTGCTGTTTTGGTTATACTGGTTGTAGAACAGGTCACATGTTTGTTCAGCTATGTTACAGCATTCTGCTGCAGTATTAGTCCATGAAAGGTTTAGTGTTGGACTGAACTTCATTTAACTGCATTATAATGTCCTTGACACAAAAGAGAGGGATCTGAATGAACTTTAAGAAATTTTAAACTTCTCAACTGTTCACTACCGTCTGAGGTGCCAAATAAGCACTGAGGTGTGATTGAAGATTATCAATTCATCAATCTAATTGCGCCAGCTGGCTGCAAACATCAGGCCATGTGAAAATTGAACCAGCTCAAATTAGAACAACATCAAATTAATTGTAATCCTAATTTGTATAATGAGCTATAAGAGAATCTTAAAGAATCAGAGTTGGTTCAGCTAAATTTATTAGATATTCGAAGCATATGGTGCATAGTTGGGTTTCTTTTGCATACGTTTACAAAGCCACCTGAAAAGAAGTGTGAGGTTCTTTATTCACTAAACAGACTGAGAATGGACAAGAGATTCCTAAATACAAGTTCTGAAAATTCCAGGGTGAAGCTGCAGTTCAGATCTGGCTGATAACACAAGGGGATCGGGAATGAGAAGGGAGAAGGCGCCTATCCCAATGGTTACATCTAGTTCAGCAGATATATTTATAGAAACATAAAAACAAACTTGGTCTTTTCAAACTACTAAATGGCTAAACTTCTTTCTAAATGCCTAGGAACCCTAGTCAGCGCAGTATTCACAAGACCTCTACGTTCGAATATATTGACTTCCTAGCGAATACTATGACATACCCTAAATAAAGTAGTTCTGATAATTCAATGAAGAGGAGGCTGAGCTCCAGACTGCTCTCCGACCTGATCAAAACTAGCCAGCTTACTGTTCTATTAAACAATTCACAATTATCCGATTGTTGACTTCATCCACTTCACACTCATCGCTCATCTATACATTATAACGGAGGCCAAGTCAAACTCACTGCACCTGTTCTAACCAATAGGGAGTTGGCATTGATCCTTTTGTTAAAAACAACATAAAAAGCCATACAGTACAGTAGTCCCTTATAAAAGTATACCATGTTATGCTTAGTATACTAACACTGTGCATTCACCATGCTTTACAGTACCATGGGTTATGGGATATTATGTTTTCAACATAATAGCTTTAACATGCTTGGCTGTACTTTACCATGCTTGAACTATGCGTTATTACATTTGCTGTCCTCTTGTAATAAACCATAGAATGGAAGACGAGTACCTTACCACTTGAACTAAAAGGACTGTTCTGGTTACCAAGGTTACCACTGGGCTGCACGACTTCGACGATCTATTGAAAAAAACATACAAGTGTGGAAAAGAAATGTGTGTTCTTAAAATCCAATGTGGAGAACAAAGTGTTCACTCAATGAGGAAACAAAAAAGAAAAGAGTTACCCAAGCATATGACCCCTTGCAAATTGAATTAAACCAATTGTGCCATCACACTTTTTAAAGGAACAAGGTATAGGCCAGACAACATACAAATAAATATCACACACACACACACACACATTTCAAGTCGACCAGACCTTTCAATTGCAAAACCTAATTACCTGTGTCAATTAAAGTGGGATGGACATCCTTTTAATTATTCAAATGTCGTATCGAAATCAATAACCCCACTAGGGCAGCCTCGACTGGGCTATAGTTATTAAAAGGATCATTGGTATGTGGCACCTGCAGAGGTTGATAAACTGGCAGAGATTGGTATAGAGGATTTAAGTGGAGGGGTGGAGGATAAGCAGAAGGTCCCGTTCTGCTGGGAGATGTTCTGGTGGAATCAGTTTGGGATTTGGGATATGGCCCTCAAAGGTCACCTTCTCAGCTCAAAGTTAACACTCTGGCTGCCGGTAACGTAATGTAGTTAGGCTAGGTTTCTGCTATTGCCTTGATATGTCAATGGGGAAAGGGCCTCTGGCTGCCCCTCCCCCCTGCCCGTGTATCATTTTTTACATTGGAAGTGCAAACCCTCTGTGATCTGCAGGGAATACAAGTATTCTTCTGAGGTTAATAACATGCCCACCCAGGTCTGTCATTTATCTGAAATAAATTGACGCCTACACAGTACATGCACAGAAAGAAGCAGTTCCCGCAGAGCTGTGTTAGCCACTTAATAAACTAAATGAACTACTGCACAATTGCACCTCTATAAAGTACAGCTAAGCTGCAGCAAGCATGTTCCCTGTGGGAATGGATTATATTGAAGTAACTCTAATGGTATGATGCTGAATCTCTCGGGTTGATTTACACAGAAGTGACACATCAGGAGGAAGAAGCAGAGGGTGGCAGCATTGCTGACTGCTCTATACTTGATACTGACCCCTGGGCTGTCACCGCTGCCCTTGCAGTTTGAACAAGGAATTGAACCCGACGAGTAAATTGAAATGGACACAAAAAAAGAATGGGGCTCTGTAAGCAGCATTGTGCAAAGAGACAGCCAGTACAACACCTACCTTCTGAAGCCATGCCTGACTGAACCCCCCCTCCCTGACAAGCACACAAATTCAATTGACAAATGACAGGATTCATTAGTCTGGATGTGTGTTCTGTGGCTAATTCATCAGGTCATTGTTCAGCCTCCCTGTCGGGGTGTCGTGCCTGTTAAAGAAATCTCTGTAATTACATCTGGATAGACAGATGCTGTGGGTCCCTGGTCTTTATGATTTATCTGGCTTACCCCCCCCCCCCCCCCCCCCCTCAAAAGCACAGACACAGAGATAAAAAGATAGGTACAAAAGCACAGGCATACACATAGAAAAATAGGTACAAAAGCAGAGATACACACATAGAAAGATAGGTACAAAAGCAGACACGCAGATGGAAAGATAGGTACAAAAGCACAGACAAACAGATAGAAAGAAAAAAGGTACAAAAGCAGAGACACGTAGCCTCAAAACTCATCGAATAGTTTCACCCTACCTGGGTGTCTTCAGGAAGTGGGAAAGTCTTGAAAAGAGGGTTCAGTTTCATGGTTGGGTCGCCAATGTAAGAGAGAATTTCCCATGTCGTTGGTGGCCAAGTCTACCCTTACATTAAGACTCCAGGCTTGCTTGTGTGTTGATTGACACGTTTCATAACTGAGCATTTGAGACATTGTGCAGCCATATCAGAGTGTAGCACAAAAGGACCCTGGCAAGGTTAATAATCAAAAAGGTCCCCAGAAGGGAGCAGGGCTACCCATTGTGCCTGTAATAATTTGTACCTCCAAAACACTTCACATTTACTTTTTAAATAATTGCAGCATCAAAATACATGTTAAATAAAGAAAAATTAAAGGGGGTTACACTTTACTCCTAACACCAAGTTAGACTTTTACATTTTATCAAACCTTTTTCAGGTTGGGTGCAGCTGCCTTTAGAACACAACATTTACTGTAAAATCATTAGAATGTGATTGATGTGATTTCTAAGAGTAGCTCCTTTCAGCAATGACTGTCGATATTCATTTATTTTCGCAATAACCAATCTCTGCTTTTTCTGCCACTTTCAAAAAATAAATACTTAATTAAAGAAATCAGTAATAACAGCCTGCCTGTCTGTTCCACAGCGGTAGAGAGTTGGAGTTTCACAATGTCTGTGTGTGTGTGTGTGTCCTTCCTAACACCCAGCTGCCTCTGGCCAAGATGAAGTGGCCCTGTATGTGGGGATCATCTCTGTGGCGCTGTGCCTCACCCTGCTGCTCATCGTGGTCATCCTGGTGTACCGCCGCAAGAAGGAGGGCCTGGACGCTGACGTGGCGGACTCCTCCATCCTCACCACCGGCTTCCAGCCCGTGGGTGTCGAGCCCGCCAAACCAGGTGCGTGCTCGGGCATCTCTACCTCTCCCTGCGCTGCAAAACACAGCACCCTCAGCAAAACAAGCAAACCCTGCCATAGTAAATGTCACTCTGTGCGCCTGCCTGCTTGTCTCCCTGTCTGGTTTTGTGTGTGTATACAACATGTGTTTTTGTATGTTTGTCTGTGGTTGTGTGTGTGTGTGTGTGTGTGTCCGTACTCCATGTGTCTGTGTTTCTGTTTGTGTGTGGTCTAACGTACTTTAATAGAAACTGTGAAAATATCTACAAAATGAGAGCTGTATAAAGATATGACAGTCATCTATAAGAACATTTTGTGCCACAGTGTACCATTTTTAACCCTTTCTTATCCAGCTGCACAGAGATCCCTTTTGAAGGTAGGAGGGGTGTGGGGTTCCTTTTGTAGGAACCTGCAAAGCATTTGTTTACCTACAAAGCATTTGGAGATTTTCACGGAGTCCTATCTGTTTTTGTTCTAATAGAGAACTCCCATTTGCTTACCATCCAGCCTGACCTCACTACCACCACCACCAGCTACCAAGGCAGCCTGCGACCTCGGCACAATGCCACCAGCAAGCTCCCGGCGACCAACGGGCCTCTGCTAGACCCGCTGCCGGACGGGCGGCACACCCTGCACAACGGCAAACTGACACCCGACCACGCCGACTTCATGACTAGGCTCTCCACGCAGAGCTACTTCAAAACCATGCCCAGGGACATGGCCAACACCTCATACGGCACCTTCAACTTCCTGGGAGGCAGGCTGACCATTCCCAGCACAGGTGAGAGCCTTCAGAACCCCTGCAACGAGGGTGTGCTTCAAAGATTCACCGCGTTTATAGGTCAGCCTTTTAAATTAGCTGATTGTAATTGCCTTATTACAAAATAGTATGCGGCAGTCAAAAGATATATCAATTCACATTAGCCATTTTGTGGTGACCGTAGACCTTTATTCATAAGGAGAAGAAGCAACTTGAGGACAGACTTTCTTTAAGATTTTGAAAATGAGAGTTGAGTTGCCTTGAGTTAATATTCAGTAAGCTGCTCCGGTGTGTGTGGCAGGGATGTGCTGCATGGCACTGTCCAGTACAGTCCTGTGATCTATAAGGATTTGATGTCAGGGTTGAAGCTGATAAAAACAGATCATCTCTAAGAGGAGAGGAGGCTGAGATTGCATCTCTGAAGTGGCTGGAATGCTCTTTATCTGCCTCGGATCAGACAAAAGTTCATCTGTCAGGAAGAATTCTTCAGGGTTTTTTTTCCGTCCTTCCTTAGAGGCTGATTAATTCCCACGGCACTGTGTTTTGTAATCTCAAAGATTTTCCTTGTCTTGATAACACTTAATGTCCGTCATCATTGGGCAGTAAAATCACCTTTAAGCCAGGTTTTCAGTCTTGCACATCAACTTGTTGTGCAGTTTTATGCAATAACCTTCGGTGCATTGCCTGTAACTCTAATCAGTCCCATGAAAGAAAGAAGGGAAGGTACAGGTATGGGTACAGCACATGCTTCCTGAGAATAAAGTCAGTTTCTCAGCACCTCTGATTTAATTATTCTGCTGACCTGTATTCACTGCTGCTGTTTGTTGTCTTCTTCTGCAGGAATCAGCCTCCTTGTTCCTCCAGAGGCCATTCCCAGAGGGAAGATCTACGAGGTCTACCTCACCGTCCACAAGAAGGAAGATATCAGGTATGTTTCTTTTCTGTGCTCCACTTTCACATGCTGCGTGTGGATCTACCTTCCCAATAGAGCTGCACGAACCGATTATTCGAATGTTCGGATCTATGTCTCCACAGAAACCCGGTGCTGACAGTCAGGCGAGTGTCATATGAAAGTGAAAGAAGTGAAGAAACAGCTGCTCAGATTTGTGATGCCTGCTGCTTTTCTTACCCTCTGTGGAGAATAGCAACCCACACAAACCCAAGCAGCTGTTTCTTCGGTTGTTTCACTCGGTATGGTAAAAAAGCCTGATCGACACTAATGACCCTCACCTGTGGAGAGCTCAATACGAGTAATGGAATAATCGTTCATGTAGCTCTGCTTACTAATGGGACTGAGCAGAACATCAAAGCAGGCTCCTCCACAGAATAGCGTACTTGTCTGCAAACCCTCCCCACAGTGTGGAGAGTGTTCTGAGAACAAGAAGTCTGTACAGTACAGGCAGAACAATAAATTCCAGCAGATTTATAGAAAGCCTTTTAACCACATGAATCTCCCAGACGATTCAATTCATGGAGAAGAGTGAAGAAGATGTGTGAGCTTCTCAGTTAGAATTATATGTGGTGTCTTTTTGAGAAGCTCCATAGTCCATCAAGAATTAAAAGGATGTAACCCCTTAGTTGTAGTCAGATTTCAAATACTGTACAGGTCTTGCCTATATCTAACTTAGTACTGTACTTCACATGTAACATAGATCACAGATTACCTTGCAGCCCCTGGTATAACAAGAGATATAGACCTCAAGGCCAGTTTAGAATAAGATACAAAACTTGCAAAAATGAGCCTGGCTCCATTCAATCATCTGCAGCTGTTGGTTATCGTGTGATAATGTCCAGGAATGGAGCAATGCTGTTGTGGATTATGGAAGTCTGTTGCTTTCCTGGTCATTGGCATGTGCTCTGTGTCGTTTCCCACTTGAGGTTATCTCTAGCTGGCTGCCAGACCCTCCTGTCCCCCATCGTGAGCTGTGGGCCTCCTGGGGTAGTGCTGACTAAGCCTGTTATACTCAGTATGGACCATTGCGCAGAGGCCAACCCTGACAGCTGGGCCATAAAGCTGAAGAAGCAGTCTTACGAGGGCACCTGGGAGGTAAGCAGCTGGATTGTATGAATACATTGATACATAAAGTGTACAGAGAGCCGGGTTGATTGTTTGATGTTTGTTAGATAGACAGAGACATTGACAGATAGACAGACAAATACTACTTTGTCATCTATTTATCTATCTATGTTTAAGGTTAATTCTAGGGTGATCCTATTAATTCCAGTTTTAGATCATCAAATTTTAGCAGCATCGTTTTAGCATTACCTAAATGTGGGCTGGGTAATCTTGGTCTTAGCAAACTTCTGCCTTTTAACAGTAATATATCTAGCATGTTAGATATGCAAGAAAGTACATAGTTATATATAACCACTGATATAAATATCCCTTGAAATAACCACAGGAACAAAATAAACAACACTGCCCTCATAATCCAACTATTACAAGAAAATGCTTGTTGCTTTGGCTTACTTAAACAAAAAACACCTGATTAATTGGATATAAAAGCAGTGAAATGGGGCAGCTGCTCACAGGTCAGCGAAATACAAAAAGAGCCGTCTGGATTTAATTAGCTAAAGAGCACGCTGTCACATTGAAGGGGGAGGCCTCAGCTGCAGGCCCGCGGACCCTTTCGCGCTGCAAGCTCCAGTCCATTAGGCTGTCAGTGAATCATTTTAATTCACCAGTATAAAGAGCTGTAGCACGGCTCACCTGAATGAAACAGCAAAGCCTTTCAAACAGAACCACACTTATTGTGCTGTAACACACACACACACACACACACACACACAAAATTTAACTGCAATCACGAGGGATGAATTGCTTTAAGGATGCTCTAGGATCTTTCACGGGGTCAAGCAAAGTCATGAACGCCTTTTGTTCTCTACGCCTCTCCCCGAAATCAATATACTGTGCACTACATTTAGACACATCTGATGTTAATATGCATTATGCCTTGCTGTGGTTACTCATAGCATTCACTCCTTAATATAAGGGACAGAATCTCTCTCTCTCTCTCTCTCTCTCTCTCTCTCTCTCTCTCTCTATATATATATATATATATATGAGAAAGCAGAGAATGGGTAGCTGAGCAGTCTCTTACCTCTAATGATTTAATCTAGTGAAAAGCAGCAGGTGCCACAAGTCCCTGACACAGCGGCTATGAGCTGACCTGATTGGATTGCAATGTGAGAAAACAAGATATGAGCAACAGCAAGCTCTGAGCCGAGCCCCAATCTGATTGGCTGCAGGGATGCTGGCCATCAGTTACTGACGAGAGACAGCAAAGCAACTCCAATCCAGCTGGATGGAATGGGTAGAAATCAGGTGTTATGCAATACGCTTTCAAGCTGTGAGCTGTGTCAATACAGATGCCCCATCATTGCATATACTGGAGAATATCCAGGGATTTCTTTAAATACAAGATGCACCTGATCTTTATAGCTTTACACGGTGAGAAAGAGAGACTAAGAAGAAACGTTGGGATCTGTACCCACCCTAAATACAATTGTCTTTCAAAAACGGAGCTTTAAACTCCAATTCAATTGCCCGATGTGTGCGTTCTTTAGAAATGTATACTTTGCATTGTGCTGGATCTTCTCCTTGTCGTCCATGTGTCTTCCTCTGCTGCCCCCTACTGTAACACTACTTACAATCACAGCCAGACCTTACTCTAAGATAATATACTGCACTTTGTGAGTAGTATTAATGTGCAACACATGTTATAAACTCCATGGTGCTGAATTTTCAACTCTGGCGACAAGTTACCAATTACATACACATACACATGTGTCTTAACAGATATGGCATAGCCAAGAGCACAGATATCTCAAAATCAACTTGTTTGTTTTGTGTTCCCTCCTGCATCAATCAGAATGCTAGAGTTCTGACTCCAGAAGATTTCTAGAGAATGTCAGGGGACTCATTCTAATGAGCATCTGCTTGTTTACTAATTAGTTTGGTCATTAGAGAACATGTGTCCTGATCCTGCAATATTTCTGCAGGGTTACCCTGAGATGGCACGCTCGTGTTCAAAGAAACAAGTGCTGTGCAATGGTACAAAAGAGCAATGTGGTCAGGCTGCCTGCTGTGATTTTAAATGTGACTACAGTGTAGTTTACTGCAGCTGCATTGTGATTACAATACAGTTCATCTTCAGCCTCAGACTGCACAATCACTTGGCAGTACTGTGCTGCATTACACAGCTTAAATGAGAATAAAATAATCTTTGGGTATATAGAAAGTAAACTCATTCTACACCCACACAAAACACACATGCTATCCTATGGCGTGGATTATGAAGAATAATCCACTCTGGATTGGCTGCGTAACCTCACAAGCTGCAAAGCGTGGATTTCTGTTTCTATGTAGGATTTTCTCCTGCTGTTTTGTAAGCAAAATCAAAAACAGCCATTTTTTTTTTTAATTGTTAGCTGTCCTTGTGTTATTAGTGTGACTACAGCTGTATATTTACACCAGGGGAGGAGCCACCGATGAGACCCCACCCTCTTTTTTTTTTTTGCAGGATGTTCTGCATGTGGGGGAGGAGCTTCCCTCTGACCTCTACTACTGCCAGCTGGAGGCGAAGTCGTGCCGCATCTTCACAGAGCAGCTGGGACGCTTCACGCTGGTGGGGGAATCGCTCAGCATGGAGGCTGCCAAGAGGCTGAAGCTGGTCCTGTTCGCCCCCATGTGCTGCTCCACTCTGGAGTACAGCATCAGGGTCTACTGCATGGACGACACACAGGACATGCTCAAGGTGGTCCCCCTTACAGGGTGTTTGGTTAAGGCTTGATTATTTAACTTTGATTATTTGTTCATTTGAAGTTCTTGGACATTGGTCATGAATTAACAGTTAATCGATACGCAATCGGGAAATGTTATGGTTTACTGCTCCATCAAACATTCTTTACATATGTAATATGAAGACAACATTTCAATGGCAGTCTAATGGTGTATACTCCCATTTATTGAACTAAACTTCAATAAATGGGAAATTTGATCTCAAATAATGACCTGTTTAAGCCACACAAAATAAAGTGTGACCATCATTTGTTAGTTTGGAGGGATGACTTGTTTTGCAATCTCAGTTATAAAAACGCTAAGGCTAAAAACCTGTGCTCGGTCTTCATCGGTTGTCTGTGGAAGTCGGCTTTCTACTGTACCTGGAGTGCTGTGTACAGGTTCAAACATATGTCCAGATGGGGATTGAGATCTGGGGTGTTTTTAAATGTAAATGTGTCTAAAAGTTACGCCTGTGGAAGCATGAAGGGCCAAAAGGGTTTCAACAAAATGTCAATGGCCTGGCATTCATAAAACTTCTCTGACAGCCTTTTAGCTATCTGTGTTTTGTAATTATTTTCAGTCTGGTTGAGTGGGTGGATTTGGGGGTTGTGATTAGGTGTCCAAAAGCATGGACCTATAGAAGGTAAATAATGCCTGTTTCATGTGTTCACGTAGGACGACTTGTATTTTTTCTTGGAATGCTTGGTAATATTTCAACTGATAATAGAAAAATAATGTGAGCATGCATTCTCGGTCCTGGCTTGCCACTGCGCCCACTTGATGTTGGCACACACGCTGAGCCGGAGGTGCCTTTCTGGAGAGTTCTCTGAAAAGCTCTCCTTTTGAAGATTCAATGGTTGCAGCAACCTTTTCACTCAAGAGCCAAGCGCAATGGGGTTGTGAAGCACTTGGTATGCAGAGAGCCATTCATTCCAGCAAATTAAAACCTCCATATCAAATGAATTTGGCACTTTACTTATCAATGTAAAAAGGTGACGAAGAAAATTGAATACCGCTCTGTGACTATGATGAGTATGTGTGGAAATCAGGATTATTGACAAGTGAATTGACCAACTTCTAAAATTGTGGCATAAAAGCCACATAGAAAAGAGGGTACTGAAGTTGTAGTTTTTGAATATATATATATATATATATATATATATATATATATATATATATATATATATATATATATATATATATATATATATATATGATGTCCTCCTTTTACTCTTCCAATGAGCAATCAAGGGTCTACTTAGAGGTGCAAACAACAATGTATTTCTTATTCTAATATAGGACAGATAATAATCTATAACAATCCAGGCAATGAAAACTTTTATTTAAAAAGAAAAGGTGTAGATTCTTCACAAAAGCCCTCAGATACAATAAAACACGCATTATACTGTGCATAAAGAAAACTTTGTTACTAAAAGCAAGAAAAGTTTTTCTTCAGATTCTGACATTTATTATTGCAAAACAAATTCAAAGGGAGAGTACGTCCAGCAATGCTCAATGAAGGCCCATGTTACTGGGTAGTTAGATGAGGAGTGGGGCTCTAAATGTTTAGGTGATCGGTACATTTTTTACATCTCTGCAAGGTAGAGCTGCTTTCAAAACCTAGCACATCATTTCCCTATTTTACAGCTCAATTCAATCACACTGCCAGACATAAGAGGACATGTTATCCAAACACACCACTGCATTCATCTAAAAAAGCAACCCGTATCGAAAAGCATGCAAACTTGCCTCTAGCAGGGAGCTGTGGAAACCAGGTGGGGCCGTATCTAACTTGGGCTGATGGGTAAATGATGAGTTGAACACAAGAGCACAGAAAGTTAACTTCAGTTAGGTGTTGTGCAGAGCAATTGAAACAGCAGTGCAATAGCCCAGATCTCTCTCCCAGTAGTATAGATTGCTGGCAACGCAGAGATGCCTCCTCCTCCATCTAAAAATAAATGTACTTTCCACAAATCATTGTTCCCAACGCACTCCTTCCCCTGAGGTCAGTCATCTCCGTTTTCAACAAAACAAAACAGCTTTTACCTGTTAATAACTCGTCTAAAAAGATAGGTAATGGCTTTTCATCGAAGAGTAGGTGAATTAAATTGGGGGTTAGCAGAGTGCTCAGAGCCAATTTCCGAATGCTGGACTTCTAATTTATTGCATTGTCATTAGGAACGAACGGAGACCTTTAAAAGTTTAATTAGAAATGAGAAAACACTGAGAGGAACATTTGGTATTGTTATTGTTTGAGTATTTGCAAAAGCCAAATTATTAAAGTATTTACAAGCATAGTTTGACTTAAAAAATTGAGAACTGGAACTTATAAATTTGATTTGTTTTGCTTTTCTTGAGAATAAAGGAAGGGGCTTCCACTTGGACACTGGTACATTAACTATCATGCAGTTCCCTTTTTCTAATATTCATTACTTGTGCTTAGCATGCAGTTGTGTGACCAAGTTATGGAAACAAGAGTTACTAATATTAAACCCCAAACATTCACCAGGTGCAGGAGTAGTATTATCATTAACACACAGGGTTGATTGTAAGTGTCATTTACTAATGTTACTGAATGAAGGATGCAGGTTTTCTTCGAAAGGTAGAGAGAGTTTGAGTTACTGAGCTGTTCAGGAATGGCCCATGAAGAGGTCAATGAATGAAGCTGCCATTACTGCCTGCTGTTCACAAGTCAATATAGAAGTGATGGACAGAAGCTTATACTACCAGGTGTTGGACAGACACCATTCACAGATTCTCAGGTGAATCTCTTGGTGGCTGGACCACACTCAAGCTAAGCTGAAACTGTAGAGGCAACGAGAGTTGTGTAGGGGTTGCCACAGTAAGCCCTTCTACTCCTGGTCTTTGTTCCCAACCTGTTCTAAATTGTTTAATTGAACCAATGAAAAGTCACCCAGACTCTGAAGTAGTTCATGATCTCATTTGACCTGTTAAACCTGGAGCGGAATGGCCTTCCAGGATCGTGATTGGACACCCCTGCTTTTTATGGGCACCAGTTGTTGAGCTTCACATCAACAAAACCACACATTTATAGCATAGAATCAGTATACCATTTCACATTTTCTTTTTATCTGTCTGCAGTTAAGAAGAGCTGTGACTCTAACTGGCCTGCAGGCTGCGCTGTGGCAACAGTACAGGTTCTACAAGCACCAGTTCCTGAGTAGTCCCCCCCGTCCGTCCGTCCCCCCCCTTGTCAGTCACTGTAACCCATCAGGGCAGTCTTTCATCTCCTAATTGAGATGGGCGAATAATAATGATATTGTCTCTGATAAGCAGCGTTTGAGAATCGAGAGCATTCAGTCTTTGCATTCTCAATATACAAAGCTCTTTCAGGGCTGATCTTATGAATATTTCAAGTAGGAACAGCTCTGAGCTTGTTTTACAAGAGGCTGTCGTGTGGATCGGAAATGTCACACTTTTTGTTTTGTTTGTTTTTCATTTTCTTTTTGCTCTGCTGACCTCGGGCATCGCAGTCGCTCCTCAGTGGAATTTGATCGAGTCTCTGTCTTCATTTGAGGTCTGTTCTGTAAGGTTTTTGCAAATCGCTTTTTTGCATGAGGGATTAGAAAGAGTATCAAATTGAACAGGAACAAAATTTGATCTTTTTCAGGATGACTCTGTGCAAGTGTATACATATAAATAGATATTCATTTAAACCTGGTTCTGTTTTTTTTCAGTAGTGAAATCTATTTTCTAACTCAGAGTAGTTTGTCAAATAAATAAGTTAAAGTAGTCATTAGTCATCCTATTTGGAACTTTCCACGAATGCAATAACTTTGAGTAACTGTTAATAAAGTAAGAACCAGGATTCAATTCACTGCACTTCCTGTGTTATTCTTGTAATAGTTTTGGGTCCTGCAGAATTGAGTATTGTTTGCATTAGTTGCAGAGGAGTTGTTTACCTGTTGTCGAGCAGATGGCCTCACCAACAAAACTAGCAGCCCCATGATTGAGCTTGCATGGCTGGCACTGGCGAGGGAGCTTTGTCCAGGTTCATCCTTTAAATACTGTTCTTCACCTTGAAATGCAATGCACCAAGTAAGGTTTGCTCTTCCCATTCTCCAGCAATCCGGTTTACCAAATGAGGGTCATTTCTAAGCAGCCAATCCCATCCTCTGTGCTGCTAATCCTGTTATCCGACCCTAAACCTAGCCCCCATGTGACTTCGACACCAGAACGTTAACCCCTTGGTCCCTCCAGGGCAGCATGCAGGGTGGTCTTGGCCTGCTCAGCTGGTTTTTATTTGAGTCCCTCTGTTCTACTTGAAAGCAATCCCTAAGTGTCACACATCCAACCACAAATCATTCTTTAGTAACGCTTCACTGTTTACTAGCAAAAGCCTGACCGCATTGCTTTTATCATGGGGCAGTCATGTGATCATGTGTCTCTGCTATATAACCAGTAATTGGACACAAGTACTAAATAGCACTTTGCTCAAGGTAAGATTTACTACATGAATGCGTTTAGTCCTTTTAAGCAGTGCCAAATGGAGAAGAGTCTTATCCAGTGGTCATTTGGTAAAACGCCCTCAGAGAAAAAGCAATCAGACAGCTGCTAATACATTAAAAGCATATTTAATTCCAGGCAGACATGCGTTCTTTCATCTTAATGAAAAATGCCTGATTTAGGACTTTGATTGGTGTACAAGTGCAAGAAGATTAAAGACAGGGGATGTTATTTTGTATATTTTCAAGTGCTCAGCTTTGTTAAGCTGTAACTTTGGAATTTGCGTTTTGTATTTATAACATCAAACCAACCCAACACTTCAAAATAAAGTGATTGCTTGTTTTTTTGTTGTTTGTTGTTTTGTTTTGTTAACTCTCTTGTTCCTGTTCTGTGTGCAGGAAGTGATGCAAGTGGAGAGGCAGTTGGGCGGACGCCTCATTGACGAACCTCAGGTCCTTCTCTTTAAAGACAGCTACCACAACCTGCGGCTCTCCATTCACGACATGCCCCTCGCACACTGGAAAAGCAAGCTCCTCGCAGGTTACCAGGTACGCTATCGCCGTTCCCGCTGGAAGGAGTGAAAACATTGGCTTTAGATTTGGGCAGAAAAGTGTGAAACCCAAATTAGACAAGCAGATTATTTCAACAGGACAGTTTCCATTGGCCAGAGTTAGACAGCTTGACAACTCTTCTCAGATTTCACAGGCTGCACATTCAGTTCACTCAATGCAAACACAGCTCTAAAGGCTAGGAAGTACACCTTTCAGTTCTGTCTATTCCAAGGTTCAGCAAGCAGTTTAATACTATCATTCTATCTGCTATTAATTTACTGTAAACCCATGCTCTTTCAATGGTGCATTTAGTACAGTGTACATAATAAAAGCACAATATAAAATGATTGCTCATACGAACCACTGCCATGCAATCCGCATGTTCCACTGAAGGACTGCGTTTAGACTGCCATCCTCGGACCTGAGCCAACTCAGGTCCAACTGATCACAGAGATTCTTATCATTTTTCACGTAGCGTTTGCACTGCGGTTGTGCCCCGAGCCGGCTTAGGTCTGAATGCACGCACATACCATCTAAATTACAATACGTGCTCGATGACATCATAACGACCACTGAAGGGATGTCGAGTTTCCCCCTCCCCAAACCACATAATTATATGATGCATAAGTCTTTTATTTTTAGTTAACATAGGCTAAGCAGCCACAGGAATACCAGAGAAAAGACATTTACTACAATTGCAGTTAACAAATTTTATTTTTTAAATTAGCTTTGTTACAAATACTACTACTGCAAATGAATTATTATTATTATTATTATTATTATTATTATTATTATTATTATTTATTATTATTAATATATAATAATAATAATAATAATAATAATAATAATAATAATAATAATAATAATTTGTTATATAAGTGCACTATCTAAATTGTTTGTAATTATTGAAAACATTTTGTTCCTTTTTTAAAAAAAAAACAAATAGCAGGGACTGCAAATTATTAAAACAATCTTTATTTAAAACTTAGAACATAACATGTAAAATGCAACTGTGTAACAAGATCAACTATAATCAAAAAGTGCAGAGAGGGGGTTGCACAGGTCTTTCACCAAACCTGCCGCTATTTCTCGGTATATGTATTTATTTTGTGTTTCCGCTTAGTGTGTGCTCTGGATTTGAGTTTCGCCCCACAACGCTATGACAGCTCTGCTTTTTTTGCTCTCAAAAACGTTATCATCAAAAGTTTACATAGCCCAATGTATGAATATTTTGGGTATGTACACTTTTGACGACGACTTAATAATAAAATGTATATATTTACAAATACTCCCCAATATAATCAGTTAATAAATTCAAATATTCAGGACGCTTGTATCTCAAGTCGTTCTTCTCTTTTTGTGACGCTGCTACGGCACCGCAGCTTCTTCCTGTTTGGATTCCATGGGGGAGGAACTGAGCAGCACTCACGTTGTGCGTGAGCCGTTCTAAAGTCGGGTGCGTTTATACTGCCTTTCGGACGGATCTAAGCTGGCGCTGAGCCACGTCTTTAGTTGGCCGTTTTTAGGACAGCAGAGAGTCGGACATTTTCATTAACACGGCAGAAAAAAGACCCGAGAGCCTAAAAACGGCAGGGTAAACGCACAATTAATTGACCTGAAAGTGTTGTTTTTCTCTTGGCACTTATTTAAACAGCCGGATTTAGCCAAGACAGTCACAACAGCTCCCCCTGTTGACTATACCCTGTCAGCACAAAGCTGTTCCTAACATTTCCCTTAATGTTTTTCCTTTCAAATTTAATGAGGAGAATAAGGGGTAATGAATGGCAAATAAAGTAGAGAAGTTTTTTGTTTGTTTTCCTTCTTAATGACCTTTTTACAGGGACTCTTAATTCTCATTTATATAAGCAAAGTAATTAACTTTTCATTTAAATGACTTGCCTATAATAGAAAACAAAGTGAATTTGAGTTGAGGGAATAATGAAATAAAAGGTGAACTATCTAATGCTGGTTTGGGAATTGCAGTGGTCTCTTAATTTGATTTCTGCGCATTTTTTTTTTTTTAATGCTAAGCTAAGATCTGGGCCAGATTACTGTGCAAGTGCTATACTGTAACTTGTGAAGGTAAATTCTTAACGTTAGGGAACCCGTGCAAGCCTCTTTCCAGCACAAATCAGATTGAAATTACGTAGATGGAATTATTCAAACACATGGCAGTTATCAAGTCAAATATTGTTGGCAAGCTTGGAGCCAACAAGTTGCATTATATTAGCACTGCCATTCCAACAGCTATCCAACAGTAACAGTGTAGAAAAGCAATGTGCTGCTGAACGGTATGAGCCCTAATTAGTATGCCTGTCCTGTGATTGGTTGTCTCTCTTCAGGAGATCCCATTTTATCACATCTGGAGCGGCTCTCAGCGGAGTCTGCACTGCACCTTCACGCTGGAGCGGAAGAGCCTCAACACCTGCGAGCTGGCCTGCAGGCTCTGCGTGTGGCAGGTGGAGGGGGAGGGGCAGAGCTTCAGCATCCACTTCAACATCGTCAAGGTGGGTGAGGGCGCCCCCAATCGGCCGGGAAGAGTAACTCCCACCCGCCATGCCTTCCTGTGTTCTTGTGAGAAACGACGTCATTAGAATGTAAGAGTTCTAATGAATCTGGGTAGTGATAAAACCCTATTTAGCAAAGGGCCCAAGGGCAAATGAAAATGACCTGAAAGGAATACAAAAACGTGGCACAAAAGAAGTCTCTGCCCTTTTTTAGAACATCAATTCAGGAATATGCAGCAAAGAATCATTTAATGAAAGTAATATATTTACTGATAAAGTGCAGCCCTTGCAGCGTCAACAAAGGCTGAGCCCCGAACGCGGTGTGTGCCGAGGGGGACTCGCCTCCACGGAGACTCCGTGACAATCAGTCTCGACATTCACAGCTACGATTTATCTTATTTATTTTTTGCCCAGGAACAAAATCAGAAAAGAAAGCTACTGGTGGGAAAATGGCACCTAATCAAGATCTGTCATTTTACAAAAAAGGAGGAGTGGGTAAAAAAAAAAAAACAGTCCTTGACTCCCAGTAATAAAGACATGTTGGGAGGAGAGACAGACTTCTTTACTGACCACTTTACAGCCGGGCAATCCCAGCCAGTTCCATGATCCAGTCAATTGTTAAAATGGATACATTCTATCAAACTGCCATTATATTGAAGGAGCACAATTCAATCCAGCCAAAGCTGTGGATCCAATCTCCTGTTTGCCTGAGTGGAGCTCTAGCCTGCAAAGCATTCACAAGCTGTTTAAGAGCAGAGATTGTGTTTATGAGTGTAGCCTTGTACTGTACCTGAGAAAGCCAGCCCCCTTGTGTCTGTCTATATCTATCTATATATATATGTATGTACATTTCCTTTGCTAGAAAGTCATGGCAAGGGTTGACTGTCAGGAAGCACACCCTATTGTTGTATTATAGGACAGCAGAACAGTGATGCAGAAGTAACCAGTGAAGCCTCCTGAAGCTCGCAGTGTGTGCAAAGCTCCCGTCTAGACGATGCTTAACCTGGGGAAGCTACACCCTTCAGGAGCCATCAGCCCTGCTGCACCAATACTGCCAGCAGCTGTTTGCGTTTTGATGTGACATGTTTATCAAGGCCAGGACCCATTGATTTACATCAACTCATTACAAAACAAAAAAAAAAACATTCCGGGATGCAAGCCGCCTCAGATTGAAGCTGCCTGTCTACCTGCTCCAATCAATAATATTATGCCTGGCAGGGCTACAGTCCCATCGCATTCACTTCCCCGGGTTCATTAGGACGAGCTCTTCAACCTTACCGAGTTTCAAATCAATGCCTTTTTAATTCATTCGTTCATTTATTTATTTTACAACTGCGGCTGGAAACTTAATTTCCTTCAGGCTGGAGAATTTAAAAAATGAATAAAAAGTTTGTGAAGTTTATTTGTTTTTCAATCGGATGTCTCGGTCTGCAGTATCCCATTTCTCCTTTTTCCTGCCATCCATTGATTTGCCTGTTTGAAAAGCTATGGTCTGAAGGGCACAGTATAGTACACAGGGAGCTTATGGGGCTACTGCTTCAAAACTTGACACATGTAGCTCTATAACTCTTTGCAGGTAGTGACGAAGTTGAGTAGGACAGCAAAGAGACCTGAATGCCCCCCCTCCTGCTGGTTCACTGAGAACAGGACTATCAACTCTCCTCTCCTCTCCCCTCTTCCTCCTCTCTCTCCCCCCTCCTCCAATCTCCTCTCCCTCCTCTCTCCTCTCCATCCTCTCTCTCTTCTCCCTCCTCTCTTCTCTCCCTCCTCTCCCACTCTCATCTCTCCTCTACCTCCTGTATCTCAACCCTCCTCTCCTTCTGCAGGACAGCAGGCCCCTGGACTCAGAGTTTCTATGCTCAGACAGCAGTGCCCCAGCGCTTGCCGGCCCCAGCGCCTTCCAGATCCCCTACCTGATCCGACAGAAGATCTGCAGCAGCCTGGACGCCCCCTGCACGCGCGGAGTTGATTGGAGGCTGCTGGCACAGCGACTGCAGCTTGACAGGTAGAGCCGCACCCAGCCCCTCTCACCTGCCCTGTTCACTTATTCACCTATACAGACTAGAGAAGAGTAATCGAGGATTGATATGTTCTATAGAGAGACGTCTCTAGATACAGGGACTTTGATCTCGTCTGTCAGTGCGTTTCCATCTGTCTAGCGTTCTCTTGTCATGATTTAAAAAGGGCTTGTAGTTTGACTTCAATTTTATAGATGCCATTGCATCATCCAGCCAGCGCTGACAATCTCAAACTCAGTGCATTGAACTCCAGGGGAGCCTCCAAATTTGCCTAGGGGCAGGGCTGGGATTGCTTGTTAAGAGTGCCTGGTGTAGGAATTCAGCTTGCAGAGATGCCTCTTCAGCACTGCTGAGAATCTAATGAAATGACTGGGGGAGATAGAATGGAACAGTGGCTTTCTCTGTGGTTCAGGTATATTTTATGAACAGGAAAAACCATTAGACCCAACAAGCCGTCCCAGCTGTGGTTAATGCAGGTCTGGGACCGTTCATCTTCCATATGTCAAAGCAGACTGTAAAGCTGCCCTGAATTTTGATCTAGTGATCGCACACTGACAAGAAATACAGAAAATTAAGAACGTGGTCCTGTTGATCTGGTGGAGGCTATAGGATGTAGGCTAACATCACTTGTGTTCCAGTGACGGTGTCCTAACAAAGGGTTACCATATGACTCTATGTATACCTAGGCCAGTTCAGGCTTTTCAGCTCTCCAAACCCCCCCCCCCAAAATGCATTCTGGTAAGTGTAGTCCTACTGTGAAAGGTACCCGTGACAGGTAAAATGTACCAGGATGCATTGCGATGTGAGTTATAAAGCCTGAACTGTCCCAAACTGTCCTAGTGTACATGGAGTCACATGGTAACCCTATCCTAACATCTCTCTCTTTGTGGTTCCTCTTCCTTCCTGGCAGGCACCTAAACTTCTTTGCGTCGAAAGCCAGCCCCACGTCAGCGATCCTGGACCTGTGGGAGTCCCAGCATTTCCACAGAGGCAACCTAAACCAGCTGGCAGGCGTGATGGCAGAGATCGGCAAGCAGGAGGCCATGATCTTCCTGGTGACGGATGGGGAGTGCTAATGCCTGTGGAGTGAGGGAGAGGGCAGCGAGTGAGTGAGTGCGTATGTGACTTCTAGTGAAGGAGAGGGCAGCGAGTGAGTGCTAGTGAGGGAGAGGGCAGCGAGTGTATGTGAGTGCTAGTGCCTATGAAGTGAGGGAGAGGACAGTGACAGTGCGTGTGTGTGTGTTGGGTGTTGCCTGGACAATCCTAGAACAGGTTTCCTCCTGTGTCTGGGTAGGACAGAGGGACGGCTGTTGGTCAGTACTGGTATCACTTGCCATGATGCGTGCAACAAAAACATTGAATCGAGAGAACTCTGTCGCGTTGCCACATTTACAAAATGAATATTTCAATCTGTGACTGTGTAACTCTACTTGTGGACTGCTGATCAACTACGGCATATGTATTTTATACTGTGTCTAATTTTTTTTTTTTTTTTATTTATTTTATTTGGTACTTTTTTTTAGTTACTTTTTCAAAAAGCTTTAATATAAGCAGCTCATTTTGGATTGTTCAGCCCGTAGACCTGTAGCTGCAAAAAATTTAATCAATCAAGGGGGTCTCTAGCAGCCAGGAGAGCATAGTGGGGTGAGCCTACACTCACAAGATCCTGAACTGCACCACCTTTGTCAAGTCAGTGGAACAGTGTTAGTGTTGGTGACGTTTTGTTATGTTGCCTCCATGGATCAATCCTGGAGAATTGTAAACCAGTGCTGTTTTCAGGGTCTGTCGTGGGTGTTCAGCTCCAGATATCCCCAAGCGGTGTGCTTATTTTAATCAAGAGGACATTGTATTTAGTTATGTATTTATGATTTCAACTATATCTAACATAGGATATCCCAGTAGACTGTTATCGCCCATCACATTTTCCAGTGGGGTCTATGCAGCTGCATGGCAGACATTGGGAAAACAGAAACAGGAAATGGGTCGGCCAAACCATTCTAACAATGTGTTTTGTCTCCATTTGACTGGGAGGGGTTCAGTTATGAAGCTGAAGCAATATGTGTTTTGATGTGGCTGTGAGTCCTGGACAGCAGGCACCGTCATCTTTATACATCCACTAAGGAGCAAACCTTTTAAATTTCTCCTGTGCGTTCAGGAGGTGGTTTTAAAAGGGCATCCCACTCGGTAGTCTTAACCAGATTGTTATCAAGTGGATACAACACATATCTGTTCGTGATTTGGTTGTGCTTAGCTTGATTGGGTCAGGTTTAGGGTTAAGGCTAGGATTAACCCTAACCCTGTTCCTTAGCGCTATTCAAACAGACATCCACATGTAGGAGCACACGTCCCAAACACACTGCTTTTAAGTTCTGTTTTATTATTTTATTGTGATATGTACTGTTTATGTGGTTGAATTTCACCATAGAACTGGGTCGCAAAGCAGTGCTATATGTTCTTCTTTGAATCTACCCCTCGTGGAACATTTGTGTGGAACCAGTAAACAACAACAAAAAAATGGTTTTGTCTCTCTTAGTCTGTCCCAATACAGACGATATTGAAGTATGTCCATTTTTTTGAACTGTTTCTCTTCAGTAGAGCTAGAAGCGTTTTTTTTTAGGGGGGGTGGGGTGGGGTTGTACAATGTTACACAGCATAGCGCAGACGAGATGCTTGTCAAGGACAGCTGTGGTGATATGAGGCACAGGCAGTTCCAGTGATTGCCGGTGTGAGGAGAAAGTGGCTTTCCCTTTAATAAACAGCAAAACAAATCCAGTAGGAGTGGCATGCCTTAACTCTTACAAAGAAACCGCAGTTTTGCCACCAGAACGACACTGGTATAAAACAACCCATATCTGAATTCAAGGAGGATATTATAAAGAGGCCATATCCCCACTCGAGGTCGCACAGTAAGGCAGACCAGTAATCATGCAGCTCGGATGCCTTGACGATGTGTTACTGCAGGAGGAGAAGGGCAGAGGTTGGTAGGACAGACTGACAGATGACTTTCTTCATGGCAGGTTTTGAAGGCCTCTGGTCCAAAGATACATGTTTCAAACATTAATTCAGTTTGGCTTTATATTACCATCCAAGTGTGCGTACAGAGGAAGGCTGTATTTACAATACAAAACGAGAAGCCAAAGTTTTTAGATGACCCCTGTGCTAACAGTCCCAGATGTAATCTGCTGCTTCTGGGTAGGTAGTTGCAAAGAGTGTTTAATGTATTTATTTATTTATTTATTTGGGGTTTTTAGTCTCACAAAACCTACAGATGTCCTGCTGAAATATATGAAATATCTACACCTTTTAATCCTTTGGTTTTTTAACTCAAAATCATCTCTAGCTCCATTTTTACTGACACTGCAGCTGTCAGAACTAAACAGTTCTATCCTGGATATAAAGCCCATTGCAACCACAGGGTGGGGGGTCTGTACCCACTTCATTTATTTCTACTCTGACATTGCTGTACCTTTCTGACTTCATTTGTAATAGTGCATTCAGACAGTTAGGAAAACAGATTGCCCCCATAAAACAAATGATTTGTTTTTTCACAGAAAGCATTCGTGTTTGAGTTGAGCAATGAGACGGCAAGCCATCACTAATGAATGTTTACAGACCAGGCGCCTGATGCCATTACTCTCCCTGCATACAAACACGGACCTGAAGAAAGAGAGAGTGCGAAGTGTGTCATCCAGCCTCTGTGTTCTGTGATTCATTCCATTCTTCAGTCTGGCATGGCGCTTGCAAAGAAAGCAGCTTCAAATACAATCTTATGTATTTATTGTTTTTATTATAGTTGCAGTCATTCTGTGCGATTCTTACTGCAGATATTACAGTTGATGTTTTTTTTAGTTTTGTTTTGTGATGTTGTGGTGCTTTCAACCGTACAGGGGCTGCTCTTCAGTTTCGGTTGCTAGACCAGCACATATTAGTAAGTGCCTGTAATCTCCAACACACAGCCGTGTATTTACACAATGAAGCTGTTACATGTACAGTCAAGACCATGTATCCAGTATCACAGACTGTTCGAATATAATTATCATCATTACTGGGTGCTGCCTCTGGGATCACTTTCCCAAACATCCCACAAAATACAGAAGCAGAATAATAATAATAATAATAATAATAATAATAATAATAATAAATCATAGATCAAATTTCCAAATATTAATTAAAAATGACCAGTTACTTGTATTCAAGTTAGATCTTTGCTAGATTACTCCTATAAAGACATTTTGGCTAATCTAGCCTACTGTATGTAAAATATGTCTATGGTAAGCAAAAAGAGCAGCTCCTTTAAATTCAGATGAGTGTGTGTGTGTGTGTGTGTATATATATATATATATATATATATATATATATATATATATATATATATATATATATATATATATATACACACACACACACACAACACAAACATAAGACCCATTCAGAATGATTGTGAAAATGTAATTAAAAACCATTTAAAATAACAATGTAATTTGAAGCTATTTTGGGGGCTTCTACCCTACCTTGCGTTACAGTAAACTGGCCTGAGTTTGAAATGTGAAAACCACAATCACTACAAGCATTTTGCTTGCAGATAGGAGCAACTCACTGACTGAAATGGAAGCGGGCAGACTTTGCACTTGCTTTAGAATCCAGCCCTGTCTGTCATTGTTTTGATCTGCCACACTGTGGAGACAGGCAAGCAAAACTAAGAATATACAGAATAAAAAACATTGATCTTCTATTAGTTTTTCAGTTGTATCAGTGACTTTATTCTCAAACCCTCTCATCTGCTCAGTGTATTGAGTGTGTGAAAAAGCTTCACCGTGTTTTAGTAGTATTATACTTTTTTCTTTTTTTAAAAGAAATTAAGAAATAATTCTGGTATTTGTGAATGTCATTTCTAATGTTTTTCTCTTGCCTTCATGTGATTCAGAAATGCTGTATTTATGAAATGCCACAGCGCTTATGCAATTGTACTATTCAGTTTTTTTTTTTTCTTAAATTACATGTTGTCAAAAGTTTTGTGGAAGTTGAAAATTTCCTGCAAAGGAGTTTTACTGTACTTTTTGGACAATACTATGGATTTGTGGGTAGAATTTTGAAAATTCGTTTCTAAGTGCATTCAAGTATTTACTTGGCCTTATGTATATATTTATTCAATTTCTGAAAGGTATGTATAGTAATTATACTGAAATGGATGTAAATAAATTATATATTGTTAAACACTGTGCTGATTTATCCAATACGTTCATGCATACTAACATGAAATATCCTCTAACACTCCTTGTATCTATAAAAGTAAGTTAATAGTTTTCTACCTGGATTATTACACAGATAACAGGTTTAGAATGCCAGTTCGTCAATATTGTTCTGTGCTATAAATGTTACAGTAAATAATATAGTAAATATCCAAAGGATTACTTTAATATACACAAACACATTTTTTAAATACAGGTCATAAAGACAAAGACACATGTAGGATACTGTGCTTTGTGAATTTTATTGACTAGCATCTTAAATGTAACACTATCCAAACTTTTCTATTTTAACACTGAGGTTAACAGAATTGTATGAATACAGCAGATTGCAACTTTATTTTATTTAAGAAAATGCATATGTATATAATATAAAAACACAAAAAGGCACAAACATAACAGAAATATTTTTAAGAAAAATCAAAACAAAAACACAAGCATACAACAGTAAATGATAGAGGCTTTTCTGTGGGCACGAGAATTGAAACAGTAAGACCATCCCGTTTCTTTGGCGCACAGCTTTGTGACGCAGACAGGAATTCTTTTAAACAAATATGCAACCCTGTCAAAAGAGAAGCACCTTTCCTCCCTGAACGTGTTATAAAACAAGAATGCTTAGTTGTAAACACAAAGTTTCAGAATTCCACTCAGACCCACGTTCCACTATGAAGCAAAATCGCCCTCTGTACAATTCCACACCAGCAAACAGAGCTTAGGGATAAATGCAAATACTCCTGTCCATTTAAACACTTCATTAGGAATGCCTGCTTGCCCTTTGCACAGCTCTGAGAACACGTGATCATGGCTAGTGATCCAAATAAGACAGTCGACTGGCACTTAAATAATATTATTATTACATACACAGCGGTGTGTGAAAGTAGTGGTGGCACATGATTTGTTAGCAAAGCTGGGTATGTGCTCACAGCAGTATGGCAAGCTTTTCAGACATCGCTGAAGTGGCATCCTATCTATCCCATCCACTATCTATGTGTCCGGGGCAGTGACCTATGAACCTTCACAGAGGCAGATACAGAAGCATGTTAAAGAGGTGAAACACTGGTTATCTTAAGTAAGGAAGTTCAAGACTAATGCTTATCTAGGCCTGTGAAACCAGCCATTGCAATTAAAGTGAAGTCCATCCTAAAGACTAAAGACAGGCATGGAAACTAAACTGTTCCCTCCCACAACAACAGAGTGGTTCCTCGATCAGGCCTGAGACATGGGAGAAAGCACTGCCCCTTGATCTACACAGCTCCGAGCTACTAAAGAGATCTCACGAGATTACATATTAAATGGTCATTGTTATGGAACAGTGTATGCAGTATAATACACCATCGGAGAATCTTTCACATGCAGCTTCATTGCTGATCTGTAAACGCCATTAAAGTACATTAAATATAAAAAAAATAATAATAATAGTTATAATCATTTTAAAATACTCTAATACATTTATTTTTTTTATCCCTTTTTCACAACCCTGGTGATTTTGATGCAATGAACTGATTCTGGACCTTCAGTCCTGTAATCCTGTTTAAACCAGTCGAGACCTGGCTCACTCACAGCTTTGTTTCTATGACAGCACGGCCCTGTAAAAGCTGAAAAGAAAATGACTAGTATAACAGTAGTAGTAGTAGTAACAGATATTTTCCACCCCCCATTTACAGAAACACAGCCTCTGTACAATCCAAGCATGCTCGTTCTCAAAGCTAATCAAGCGCTCTGGAGCTGTGGGGGTAGCCTTGCCCTTGAACTCACCCTTCCTAGACACATGTGTGAATACTGGAATAAACACTTGAAAAAGAATGGATATTAATTTGCAGAATGCGTGGAGCTGGAAATCTGGATTCTCCCAAATAGCTTGCCTTTATAAACTGCTGAAAAGTCAGAGCCCTTCTCATGAGAACATCCACTGGTAACAGCTGCCTACACCGCTTTCAACAGAGTTGTTTTTGTGGCTGACACCTGGAGCCCAGCATGAGTCTCACGGCTTGGGAGGGAGAGAGGGTTGAAGAAGAAAAAGGGTGTTAGTGTAGCTTTGTTTGGAATCGTGGTTTTCTTCTGTCCGGTGTTCAGCTTGAGTGTGCGTATGTATGTATGTATGTATGTATGTATAATGCAGTGGCACTGGATTATTTTAAAATGGGGTGCTGAAAGCCATTTAACAAAACTGTAACCCCTGTATATGATGGAAGGCATGCAATGCCAGGGGGTGCTACCGCACCCCCAGCACCCCTAGTTCCAGCGCCCTTGTATATATACATGTATGGGGTGTGTGTGTGTGTGTGTGTGTGTGTGTGTGTGTGTGTGTGTGTGTGTATGTATGTAAGTATGTATGTATGTATGTATGTGGGTGTGTGTGTCTCTCTCAGATCAGACATGTGAAAACGCATGGGTCTTGCACAAGGGCTTGTCCTTCTTAGAATAAAAGGTCTTCCCTTCCAAGTTAATCTGGCAGATCTGGGAAAACAAAGATGAGAGAAAAAAATAATAATAATTTCATAGCACAGGATATTTAATTACAATGCAAACCTTTAATAAAAAATACCTTATGGACTGGTCATTTGCCATAGCAACATTCATTGTAATGGGGTTCAGCAAACAGCATGAGATTGTCTCTGACCTTGAGCTTGTATCTTCCTATAGACCCTACATACACAATGAAGAGAAGCAGCCTGCAGGACTCACAGCGCAGACGAAGCAGGTATCATGCCAGCTAGTGCCCAGAGCCTCCAGGAAGCGGTCTCCAGCATCGATCTTGAAGTCACAGCCACTGCATTTAGTGCCAAACATCTTGTCATAGTCTACAAGTCAAAGGATTTTATAAAAAAAGGTACCAATTAGTCCACAATAAATACAAATATTATTTTTTCTCTCTCATATATATATATATATATATATATATATATATATATATATATATACACACGGCATTTACACAACTACAGGCATTACGAAAAGGCTAACTAAAACAAAGAAGACTGTAAGGCCACTTGGGTGATAACAGTAGCTGTCTAAAATCTTTAGATACTAGCTGGCTATGAAGTTGGGTCTATCATTACATAGAGCCTGAGCTGGCAGAAGGCTGTGACTCGCCTTTCTCACAGTAGGGCTCCCCCTCCTCCATGTAGAAGGCTTTGTTCCTGATCGGGGCCTTGCAGGCAGTGCATACAAAGCACTGCATGTGCCAGGTCATCTTCAAGGCATGCATGATCTCCTGCAAACAAGCACACGTTACAGCACAGACATGCTGGCAGAGAGATGGGGCAGTTCAGTCAATTGCAATCCCATAGATTACTGCATGTATCTAGGGTTAAAAAAGGTTCCCAACACCCCTTCTGAATTTCATATTCCCTATCTATTTTCTGGGTCCATGGCAACATGAGATGGGACATCAAGACTACCTTATAAACAGTCAACATTGATAAATAGTCACCAGGTTACCACTGAGTTTTAGTCAAGTTGGGTCTGTAACCAAAGATCTCCTGGATCAGTAGTTTTATACACACACACAGGTTGATAAATTCTTAATGAGTTGGGGCGTGCACTCACTCCAGAAATTGTCTTCTTGCACTTGGCACAGTTGGGTGCGTAGCGGCTGTCGTAGCACTTGGTGCAGTAGATGGAGCCTCTTTCCTCGAAGAAGCCTCCCTCCTCCAGCACCACCTTGCACTGGCAGCACGTGAACTCCTCAGGGTGCCAGGATCTGCCCAGTGCCACCAGGTATCGGCCTCTGCACAGGCATCCAGAGAAAACACACAGCGATAGTCAGTGGAGACTGCATGACATACATCCTGTTGAGGGATCCTGATCCTAGAACTCAGTCTGGTTACAATACAATACTGAATGGACACATACATACATACATACATACATACATACATACATACATACAAACAGTGGCTCTCAAAAGTATTCACTCCCCTTGTACTTTTCCACATTTTATTGTGTTACAACATGGAATCAAAATGGATTTAATTAGGAGTTTTTGCCACTGATCAACACAAAAAATTCCATGATGTCAAAGTGAAAAATAAAATCTACAAAGTGTTCTAAATTAATTACAAACACAAAACAGAAAATAATTGATTGCATAAGTATTCACCCTCTTTGCTATGACACACCTAAATAAGCTCTGGTGCAACCAATTGTCTTTAGAAGTCACATAATTAGTTGAATGGAGTCCCCTTGTGTGCAATTAAGGTGTTTCACATGAATTAAGGTTAAATACACCTGTCTCTGGGAGGTCCCACCGTTGGTTAGTACATTTCCTAACAAAAACCACGTCATGAAGACGACGGAACATTCAAAGCAAATCCGGAATTAGGTTCTTCAAAAACACCAATCAGGGGTAGGATACAAGAACATTTCCAAGACATTGAATATCCCCCGGAGCACAGTAAAGTCCATTATTAAGAAATGGAGAAAATATGGCACAACTGTGAATCTGTCTACTACAAGCCATCCTCAGAAACTGAGTATCCGGGTGAGCAGGGCACTAGTCAGGGAGACCACCAAGAGGCCTATGGCAACTCTAAAGGAGTCTTCCATGGCTAAGCTGGGAGACACTGTGCATACAGCAACAATAGCCTGGGTTCTTCACAAAACTGGCTTTCATTGGAGAGTGGCAAAAAGAAAGCCATTGTTGAAAAAAACTTGCATCAAATCTCAGCTAGAGTTTGCAAGAAGGCATGTGGGAGACTCTGAGACCAAGTGGAAGAAGATTCTATGGTCTGATGAGACCAATATAGAGCTTTTTGGCCTCAATGCTAAGCGCTATGTTTGGTGCAAGCCTAACACTGCACATCATCCTGAGAACACCATCCCTACTGTGAAGCATGTTGGTGGCAGCATCATGCTAGGGGATGCTTCCCTGTGTCAGAGCCTGGAAAGCTTGTGAAGATAGAGGGCAAAATGGATGCAGCAAAGTACAGAGAAATCCTGGAGTAAAACCTGCTGAAGTCTGCAAGACACCTGGGACTTGAGAGAAGATTCATCTTCCAGCAGGACAATGACCCCAAACATACAACCAAAGCCACCGTGGAGTGGCTTAAAAACAAAAAAGGTCACTGTCCTAGAGTGGTCCAGTCAAAGCCCGGACCTCAATCCAACTGAGAATATGTGGAAAGAGTTGAAAATTGCTGTTCACCAAAGGTTCCCATCCAACTTGACGGAGCTTGAGCAATTTTGCAAAAATGAGCAACAATTGCAGTGTCCAGATGTGCAAAGCTGGTAGAGACTTACCCAAACAGACTCATGGCTGGAATTGCTGCCAAAGGTGCCTCTACCAAATATTGACTCAAGGGGATGAATACTTATGCAATCAATTATTTTCTGTTTTGTATCTGTAATTAATTTAGAACAATTTGTAGATTTTATTTTTCACTTTGCCATTATGGAATTTTTTGTGTTGTTTGAGAGCCACTGTACATGCATACATACACACACACGTGTACCCTGGATCTCTACAGATCTCGACAGGCTTGTCAGAGGGCCATACCTGATGATCTTGTTGCACTGCCCACACACCGGGGTCCTTCCACTGCCCTCGGGAGCCTGCTGCGCTGCCTGCATGATGGAGCTACGGTTTTGCACTGGCGTGGGCTGGGCGGGCTGGCTGTGCTGGGTCAGCACTGTGCTGGTCTTGTCAGGACGGTATCGGTCAGCGAAGCCTGGGTCCGTTATCCAAGGAGGGCGATATGAGGGGGTTGAGGAAGGAGCAGGAGCCTTGGCTGAGGGGGGAGGGAGTGAGAGGGGCATGTATATACAGTATTAGGTAGGGCCTGGAAAGGTGTCGCCACACTGATGGTTTTAAAGGGGTTTAAATTCTATTGTTTATGCCCAGTACAAGATTTTCAGATAAACAGACAATTTTTTTTTTACATTGAAATGTCCATATAAATGGCATTAGATAACGTGTGTTACAAAAAGACTATGAGCCAGTTTCACAAACTCTGATCAGCACCAATCTGGGACTGACTAGAAGATAAAAGTGTACACATTTCTTAGAGTTTTACCTTAGTATTGTTATGGAGTTATTTCAATTTATGATATTACTTTAAGTAGGGTCGACTGCGATTAGCATCTGTGACTCTGACTCAGCTGTATGGCACAGTCAATTCACATGCACAGAGGTCTTGTGTTTTGCATTCTGCTGCTTGCAATAATTATCTAACTTCAATAAGCCCGCAAGGTGTAGCGGAGTCTTGTGCAAATAGAGTAGACATATTATTGATCTCTTGTAATGCACCTCTTGCCGTGTCTCGCTGTTCATTTCTAAAAGGAGAATATATCCGGGCGGATTTGTCTGTCAGTGCCTCTTACCCAGACCGCTATGGGGTTTCTCAACAGCTGCCACAGTGGATGCCGTCTTGGCAGCAGGCTGATTCACTTCATGGCTGTGAATAAAAACCGAAAAAAGTGTATCACTTCGCATGCCACCAATGGCTTTACATTGTACTGTAAAACACCAGGCAACATGAGCGCACTAATAATTATCATGTTCCATCATCAAGTTTCCAGTCTAGTACAGAAAAATCAAAAGACCAACACAGTGGCTGATAATTAAACACTGTCGAATCACAAATGTCAGAAATCAAATGCCACTGGAAGCCTGCACTTTGTTTCAGTTCATTAAGCGTTGGTTGGTGTAGAGCTCCCTGTTCTTGACAGACTCCCTCCTCAAAGCAAACTTTTCTTGCAGCCACCTTCTTAAACTTAACTTTATTCATTGTATGTCTGTACTTGTATAAAAATGTGCCTTGAGGTGCCAAAGCACTTACCTCACATTGACACCAGCATCCACACAATAACACAACACAGCATGTCACTTAGTCTGTGTACACAGAGCTGAGAAATATTGCTTATGTTGAACAGCTGCCATTCTTAAGAATCACGTTTCAGTCCTCACGTGTACCTGTGGCTGGTTTATTGTCAAATAAAGCCACAGAACACTACACTTCTCAGAAGCACAAACGGGCTCCTACTCGTCAGGTGATATTTCCACATTACTGCAGATTTGAAAATAATGTGGTTGGTTATGTGCAATTGCTCACATTCTCCTTCTGGCACATGGAAAGTTACAGTCTGATAGAAGGCTCTGCTTGTTTTTCAGTGCCGGTTTGAAATTGATTTGTTTCTGAAATCCACAGTAAGCCTAAACACATGCAGAGCCCTGCTTCCCCCTCCTCAACAGCAAGCAAACAAACATTCCGCACCTTGCTTTGCCAGAATGTAGGTACACAGTTACCACACTGTATTCAGTGAACCGCAAATGCAGTTTTGTGTGAAAAAAAAAAAGTGAATTGCATGCGGTTGTGTGTTTGGGAAAACCCCCATTCTATATTTCCGTAAGTTTGTCATGATGTAGCATAAATACAGCATGACAGCTTCACACGAGAGGTAAACCTGAGCTTTAACCTGGCAGACGGCTGCACTGCATTACAGTTGGCGAGACGTAGTCCACAAAACCCTCTATTCATTCCGCCTATAGTAGAGCAACCAGTGACTTCTTGGCCAACAACCATGTGGATTCTCAAATAGGACCAGTTACTACCAATGGAACCCTCCCTTACCTTAGGAGTGGGACTCCCATCCAGGGCAGGGCTGAGGCACATTGCTGGGCAGAGTGGAGAAGCTGTACCTGGTCTGTGAACTAGGCTGCTTTAGTCTCCAGGATCGCTCTCCACACCCAATTCTAAATTCTCTTGCCCACTATTTTCCAGATTGCAGCTTAAAAGATAAGGAGATTGCATGCCTGGTTCAACTCTAGTTGTACCCCCTCCTCCACCGCGACACATGCCTATTGCAGCTACATTAGCCACTGAAATGAACTAAGAGCTTCATTAACTTGCTCATTAAAGTTTTTATCCCATCTCCCACCAGGCAAAGCCACACTTAAGAGGTCTCTGGACAATACTAAATTCTGTTTCTGTGTTGTAACTTGTACTAAGCCCTTGTCGAGATTTTCAAGTGGAAAGATGCAATATTAATAAGACCAAGGACCAGAGTGCCCCATGCACGCAGAGCTGAATCATCTCAAGTAGGTAGGAAAGCGTGCGTGACTGCATCTGAAGCTACACTACCTTTAGGGAATGTAAAGCAGCCAGTGAAAGAACAGCAACTCTGGGAAAAGCTTCACCATTCAAATCAAACCGATTGTGTTTTAATTAAAATTACGAAAAGACAGTTTGCAAAGCAGGATCTCAATGGTATAATCCCAGTGCCTCTGATGAAAAGCACCAAGCTTTACAAATTAAATACGGAACTGTTTTACATTAAATCAATATTAATTTTCTTGTTGATTTGGAAGTCTGCTCTGGAAGTCAGACAACCATACCCACAACAGAGTAGGCAAATAGACAAAGTGCTGGTAGCTGCTAATGCCAGTCAAATAAGGAGACCCTTTGTTTAGTGGAAGGATACTGAGGGTCCCTTGCAAGTTGATACCTGTGATAATGCAATACTAAGAACAGCTCATTAGATCCATATTCTTTGCCCTTTTAAAAGACGTGTGTCAGCGCTGTTTTGCTACGGTGTATTTGAGGACAGGATGCCGCTGCATTTGGTTTCCACAAGCACTGTGAACACACAGGAATCTCCAGGGCTTCACCTGGCCACACGTATATTGGTAAAAATAAGCAAACAAATCAATCATAGTTTACTGTACAAGGCAAGTGTGTAGTCACAGGCATCCCAGTAAGAAATAGGACTTGAAATCACTACAGCGAATACATTAAATAAACAAACAAACAAACCTGTCAACAATCCAGGAGTTTTGTGAATAGTTCATGTATTTGTAAAAGCAGAAAAGAGCATCAAAAACAAAGTTAGTCTTCCAAAAGGAGAACACAAGGATGAAAGACCAGCAATGAAACATCAAAGCTAAACGGTTTAGAATTCAGAGAGTAAAAACAGGTAATGGCATTCAAAAAGGTATCCAGAGGAAATCAGAAGAGAAAAACAAGAGACACATAAAAAGCTCTCTCTTTATTACAGCTTACTGTGCTACAGCATTCACAGATGTGGGTTACACTGGGATGCAGATCTACTTGACAAGTGTATTCATCACATTTCTTTGCTCTTGTTTAAGAGTATTTGTCATTGGGCTCAGTATTCAGGTGTCTGCTTTGCCTGGTGAGCTAGGCCAGAGTGAAACTGCAATCCGCTCCCAGTTTATACTATGTTTTATTGTATTTAATTAGTTTTGTTAACTGTGTTTTTGTTCTGTGGTTGTCGGGTTTAGATATTGAGGGAGCGGGCAGAGCGCTCATGGTGCCAGTCACGCAGCCGGGCATAACGTGGGCTCTTGATTTCAGTGAGGAACTTTTCCCTGGAAGGCGAGCACAGAAAGAAAAAGGTCAGGAGAAAGAAAAAAGGGACAGTATTAAAAAGAAACAGAAAAGGCAGAAAGAAAAAAGTGTTACAGAAATCTGCACTTCTTTATAGGCAAGTAATGAAATCTCCAACTGGGCACACAAAGTCAGTCTACCGCACTCTAGCATGCAACTGGGTGAAAGGGTTGTTCTACCATCCACACAGAGCAGTACGCACAAATGCCCAAATCAGCTCTATTACCTCCAATAGCAACAGATGAGTTTCAGTAAAAATACAAAAGTGTTTTACGATTCACTAAACTATTGTTTTCTAGATAAAAGGTTATGATTCCACACAAACATTACACAATGTTAGTTTAATTTAACAAAAGGCTTTAGCGCACCCTTAACAGCCAAATCTATCCAAGTTACATCTTAATCTAAAGCACACTTCCAAATCGGACGGGTATTAAGGGTTGACTACAAGCACACACACACATTCGGCTTACCGGGACCTTTTTAGGTTCTCATCATCAGGATCCTGCACTGAGGGCCAAGAGAGAGGAGAGATATGCGTCAGCAACCCCCACAACACACGTTTAAATCCTCCTGACTAATCTAAATCCAGACACTGCTCCACTCCACATCACAGCACAAACGCTGTATAAACCTCAGTATCACAATTTAAAAAAAAGTGTGATCTATAGACCAAGATATTCTGGTATTGTAACAGGCCATGTCTTCATTCTTTTTTCAAGGATGTATTACAGAATGTCTAAAATTCTGTCTAAAAACATCCAGTGGAGTTAAATCCATAATGTTAATGTGCATGGAGAGTACACAGCAGTCTCCCGATGGGATTAGCACCCCAAGTTTATTTCTAATTCATCACCCCAGGCAATGAGGGGATTATTCTTGGATGTATCATTTTATAATAACTGCATAACTTTCTGTTGTCTCCTTACTACAATGAATGAATTGCCATGTTATGAAACATTGTTTTATTTTTCATACTATGGTATGCTAGTAAGGGCCAGAGCCCTGAAAAAACACCCCCAATATGCCAGACACACAGCCTGGCATTGAAATTACAGCAACCAGTTCATTATAAAACACACAAGTGCTTTATGTGGCTCTCCAAGAAAGAGGGACCGTGGATACAGTCCAGAGTGTAAGTCTCGCTCAAGCCTTTCCTCCCCACCCCCTGCCTTCACCAAAACAGCCGTGACCACCAGGGTCTCCTCTGCCTGACTTACTGAACTCTGTGCCTGTGAGCTGGGCAAGCATTCGGAAGGACCTGGACTGGGTGGTGCCAGTGCGAGGCTGCCAGTCCTGTGTGTCCTCCATCAGCCTCTTTTTGCTAGAGTCGTTGGACAAATTGCATGACACCTGGTCCATCCGCAGGGAGTGCCTTCAGGTGGATGTGTGGTGGAGAGGAGGAGGGGTAGAGGTTAGTGCTTCCATCTTTCTCTCGAATCACACACACACACACACACAAACCATGCGGAGGCCACTGCACTGGACAGCCTCTGGGTAGGGTTAACTTGATGTTACCTCCATACTGCAACAATCCAGAACAGCCTATGCAACAATTAAATAAAATGTCTAAAATGAATTTAAAAAGCAAAAAAAAAAAAAAAAAATCTGCTCGCTTCCTAAATAACTTGCTGCTGAAACTAGTTTTGAATGAGCTCCCTGTGACAGTCTGGAAGTGACACTAATATTCTGTCATTTCAGCTTGCTAATGGAAATCACATGTTCTATGTGAACCTTACAAACTGTCAAGTGCTTTTAATTTTACTTGAAAAATCCTGGGGAAAAAAAAAACAATGTTAGTGAACAGGCATAAAACACTAGGAAAAGTTCAAGCCAACGCCACATACAAAACTGTATCCACATTCTGTAAAAAGCTAAATGACCACTCCCGACAAACACACACAAAGCATGCTGCAGAAAAATCCACTGTCATTTTCCTACAATGTAGATTCCAGTGTAGCAACAGCAGAGGGTGCTGTAACGCTAATATTGCCCATGCATGACTCCTAACCAATGAGCAACATCTAAACTAGATCATGTGCTCTCCAATTAGCTGCATGCAACACACAAAGGAATGCATGTCACAGTCTCCATCAAACACAATGTGGAGGGGGGAGGAGCACTAAAACACTAAAGCTCCGGTGTTCTCCATGCCAACACTTGTTTCTTGTGAGATAAAACCTGGTCCCATTGCTCAAAGGCAGCTGCTGGAAATGAGTGCTAACTTGTCTGGGTCCATTTGTCATCACTGCACTTCCTAACCAAGTGGGGTCGAGTAGTCTGGGCTTCATTTAAAGGCACAGGGTGACTATGGGTAGCCCCTCCTGTGCCAACCAGGGGTTGCCCTCAAAGGCTGGGTGGTAAAGGACCAACCCTTGCCTATACCGAACTGCAGGACTTGGTCTGGCCCCTTGATACACTGGCTTGGTTTGCAATGTATGCACTAATGACATTCTGGAGTTCTGTACAAAGTCCAGAACAAGGTCAGAGTAGCTTTTGGTTTGAGCACAGGGAATGGGTTTGAACTTGTTAAAAATCACTTTGGTGTGATAAAATGGAAAAACAAAAACACAGCAGGAGAGAAAACTAAAAGGCTAGTCAAGAGCATCTCAGCACCATGTATTGTATCAGGTAAACCTTTCACATGCTTTCAGTTTCAAACTGTTTTGAACCATTTCAGGACTACTACAGGGCTTCTAAAGTGAGATACATGCCACCAGTCCTGCATACATGACCAGGGCCCAAGTGCTTTATAAGGGTCTCTCCTCCACAGTCAGACAACTGGGAGTTGATTCACAGAGAAATCTTCAGAAGGCACTTTTAACGGATGCTTCTGTACATGGGCTTTGAAGACAGTCAGTGAAAGCTTCAGTTATTTAAGTTTTAACACGTACAGTTAAACAGATTAACCTTGCACCCAGGAGGGAGATTAGAATGGGCGCGCAACTTCAACATCTGATCTGGTTCAGCTTTGCAAACTGAAATAAAAGCGCATTTCGAGCAGACTCAGCAAAGGCGGAGATATTCAGGAGATCCGTTAAGATTGAGTTCATTTCTGATAAATGCCCATCAGGCACTCCTCCTCATTCAAATGATGCAACCACAATCCAATTTTTCATAGAAACATCAAGACTTCTGCAGCCCACAAATCGAGTATGAATCAGAACTCATGCCTAATGCATTGGGGGCAGCGCTGTGAGCTTCAATCCACAGCTGAAAAGGGTTATTCTGAGAAAGCGGGCTATTAGCAAGACTAGAGCAGTAGCAGGCTGGCCTGGCAGATGCCTTGCTCTTACTTGGACTCTGGGTAGAGCTCATCAAAGAACGTGCCTTCAGAGAGCAGGGGGTGCTGCCCCTTGGACCTACTGATGAGGGCACTGAAGAGAGAGAGAGAGAGAGAGAGAGAGAGAGAGAGAGAGAGAGAGCGCAGGACAATGAGGAGGCTGGCACTGCAGTAGGGTTCAACCTTGCAATGGTGCTAGAAAACAAATGCTATGCTGCAGTGTGTTTAAAAGGCTATAAAAATGATCCTCTGGGGACCACTGATCCTTGGGTCACCGGAGAGTCGCCCGGTCACTCTTGATAGAGTGTTCTGGATCTACTGTGCTCTAGACATCAGACTGGGGACAACATGCTGCAGGACCCTGGACGTTCTCCGCCAATCAGATCCTACGACTGAATGTTTAAGGATTCTTTGAATCCAAGTCAACCACCAGCAAGCGGACTAAAATAATGAAGCTACACGTTTCCACCCAAGCAAGGGATTGGGAATATTTTGGAATGGATACTTAATGTGCTACCAAGTGCTGTGGAAATATATTCAAAGAAACATATACAAAAATAATTAAAAAGCACAGAGCTGGGAAGCTAAACGACCACCACCTTTCCCAATTCTGCAACAAAAACAATACTGATGCTAATGAATGGTGTAAAAATCGTCAGGTTTTACTCAACCTACAAATCAAATGAGGAAGAAGAGTGTTCGAGGCTCGCACACACTCTTGTTCTGATACAGGTGTTGCGTGAACTCCACACCAATGGGACCCATGGTTCATCATTCTTTTGTTTATTGGTGCAATAAGCCAGCATTATGACTACATTGTAAGAAACACATTTTAAAACTCTATGAAAGCACTGTACAGTAACTGTAGTTCTGCGGTAAACTGAAGTTACAGTGTAGCTTCAGTGCCGTTTTTTGTGCCCATTTTCACTGTGGCGCACAGCATACATTTCTTATATGGTCCGACAAACTATTACTGATTCGGAGCTCGAGGAATGCTCGCTGCAGTGAATTTGATTGGATAGTCTGATTTTGTGACATCGCCTTTAGATAGGGTCATCTACCTCAATTTCAGCAAAGTCGTGGGTGTTGAAGGAAAAAAATATATAGAAAAAGAATAGTAGAAAGATAGACAAACAAAATCTGAGTAAATGAAAAAGAATGATTCAGTTTTCCGGTCCTGACAGCATTGCAATAAAGGCACCCCTGCAGAAAGTGATAAACTGCAAAAGAGACAAACAACAAATTAAATTTGCTATCCCTGGAGGAGAAATGTAACCATCAACAACAAGCAGGTTTAAGTAAATAAATAAATAAATAAATTGCAAAATGACAGAAAAGGTTTACTGACTTGTCAAGAGACTCCATCTGCAGGGATATGGACAGAGAGAGAGAGAGAGAGAGAAGAAAGATCAGTTAACAAAAGAGATGTATGCATTAAACACTTCAAGACAGCAGGAAGGTTGCTTTTTTGATGCAGGAAAGCAGAGCATGCTTGAAGCAATAGGACGAGACATTAGTGGCAAGCATGGCTACTTAGTCCTGAGATTTTATTGACTGGGTTAGCTTTCATTTAGATTTAATGTGGTGAAACAGTAGCATTGATCTGCATAACTCATCCCTGTCCAAACACATGGCTTTGAAAAGGATTTAAAACTCAGTTTTCCCTCTGAAGCTTCCCTCAAATGCTTTAAATATTTTGACCATTTCACGCCAATGCCTTTGAAAGGTAACAGTAAGCTTCCAACTTGCGATATATTTTCAAAAGAAGAAACAGACACAGATCATTACATAATGAGGAGACATGGATACAGCCAGCTGCACCAGTCCATGGAAGGAATCTTATCTTAACAAATATTATCTACGGTTAAAGAATTAGATTTAACGCAGCTCAGCAAGCACAGAGAGGCTTGGAGCCGCCTTGGGAGTTGAGCACACACACACACTGCACTGGTGTACTCCAGATTAGAAACTTTTTAAAACGTCCACAAGCCCACAGAAATACAGGCAAATGAAAGACAGGGAAATATGCTTTAAATTGAAGATATAAAATCTATTCTATTTCACTTTTCACCTGTCAAGAGGACGACGCTGCCCTGCCCCCAGCCCAACCCTGATCTTCACACAGTGCAATGAGGAAGGGGGATTTTCAAGTGCCCAGATGGGAGGTTCTGTATGGCAGCAGTTTCCACCTGGCCTGAGAGGCTGTGCAACCCAGGAGCCCTGCCTGTAACTGGACCGCTCTGGACATATTTAGCTCAGGATAATTCTGCTCCTGTGTCTCCTAGTAAGGCTGTGAGGTAATCCAGCACCGTTGGCTGCAGTAAAAGCAGTCCTGAGCCGTCAGCACATTTCGAGGGGTAATGAGGAGGAAAGTGTGTGGGGGGGGGAGGGGGCGACTAAAAACAGCTTCAGCACATTGGCAGCAACCTTACCTCATGTTTAACCCTTTCCTGACGGCACCGCGCGGAGGACAGGGGATTGAAGGGTCATGCCAAACTCACCCAGCTAGGGCACTGCAGCCCTGTCTAAGGAATGCCACACGAGCAGTTCTTTGTTTATGGATTTAGAGACTGTTATAACAGCGGCACTTTCACTGGCACAGAACAGCGTTTGTGTACTGTACAGACATGACACAAACCGATACACACACCAGGAGGTGGAATAAAGAAACTCTAAAGTGAAGAGGAGGTAGAGGAGACTCAAATGTGGTATTAGATTCTACACTCTAAACAGCAATCCGCTCACTCTCTGGTGGTTGGAGAGGAACAGTGGCAAAAAAAAACAAAAACAGGATGCAGGTAGCAAAATATGGGCAGCAGCAAGTAGACATCCACCCAACACCCGCTGGTTTAACCCAGGGCACTGTAATACCCTCACAGTAGTTCCCATAAATCCTCTACCCCAAAGTAAAACTTGTGCACCTGCACCATGAGACAGGCAGGTAGGGTTATATAATTTATTTATTTTATATATATATATATATATATATATATATATATATATATATATATATATATATATATATATATAGCTTTTGTTCAGTTTTTATTAATTTCATTTTTCGGTGCTTATTTTTTTAGCTATTTTCAAGTTGTATAAATCATGTTTTTTTTTCAGGGCTTTCGCTTTTTATATACTTTATGAAATTACTGTTTTCAGTTACTTTACACAATGCTTGGGTGTTTTATTTTTTTGGTTTTTTTTGTGTATGTCAAAATATGTATAGTAATAACTCGACATCTTGCACACTTAAGTTGTACCTTTCCTTCCTCTTCCACAATGAAAACCCTCAAGGTCTCAGGCACATCGCTTTTTTGCGTTTAGGCATTTTTTTTTTACATTTTGCCACAATTTGCAATTCTTTTTTAAATCCTCTGTATCTTAACTGTAAATCCTGCTAGAAATGTAGGAATTTTCTGCCACTCAGTAGTTGGGTTGGGTTTAAACTATTCAGAACAGATCAATGATGGATACAAGTCAGGATGGAGGGACAATGCCCAGCTGCACTGGGAAATGTCGGGGTTTTTTTGGGAGGGCGGGAGGGTTTGTAGTATTTTTTTAGTCATTGTTTTAAATAGGAAAGGGTGGTTAATGTGATTTGAGTAACCATTTCTACCGTTTTTCTGGTTAAATAGGAAAGGGTGGTTAATGTGATTTGAGTAACCATTTCTACCGTTTTTCTGGTGTTTATTGGCTATACACTGATTTCATTTTTATTTTTATCTGGGGGGGGGGGGGGGGGGGGGGGGGGGGGGGGTGTTTAATGTTTATCAGTTATCAGAAGCCCTAGTTATATACCAGTCCTGCACAATGGATTCACACACGGTAACCACCGATAACAAGCAACTATGTCCATTTAGAAAGCATTTATGGACATGTGGATCACACAAGTCAAACTTAGCGCTGCAAGTAAATTTACTCTTCCAAAGATAGGTGAAAATAAAGAAGCCTGCAACACCCTTAGGAGTGTTTTGCTCTGTAAATCAATGGTGATGATTTTGCACTGCCTTACAACACTTTTCCAAGGAAATTTCCTTCTCAAATGAAACATACTGTGCTAAACAAAAGCAGTCACTGAAATAAATATACCCCCGACACATCAGTCTTCACTGTTCACAGCAACTCTCCTAAGACAGCAGCTTCCAGTGAACAAAGTGCCCATCGACCTACCCATTGTGTTGCTGCAGTACACTGACAGGACCCTGGGAGCTGTGGTTCAATTTCGCCGCCGCGGGGACATAGGACACTGGTTTGGTGACCGGCCCAGATTTCGAGTTGCCAGAGCCTTCCCTGGCACCAAAGGGACGGGCCATCTTATTAAGAGACATGCTGGGAGCAAACGAATACTTGGGCTGAGGCGAGGCAGCGGCAAGCGAGTCCTGAGTGAGAAACAAACACACAACATACAGCAAAACCAACCACAGCAAATAGCATGCAGTTAGAGACAGGAAGACCAGACATTCCGGCCCAGATACACTGCATACATCCAATTTTTACATTCGAATACACTTCAATAATGAAATGTAACTAAGGTCAGGCCCACAACAAAATAAATGAATAAACACAAAATTCATTAAAAACCCCTCTCTCACTCCCCAGTCTCCCCTGCCCCTGTGTTGTGTACACACCCAGCTGCTCTATAAATACTTAACTTGAAACGCTGCCCAATCAGGGAGTGTGTCAGTCCAGGCATGCAGACACAGGAGGGTTCTAGAACACTGCATGCCAACCTTGCAGAATCTCACTGCCACAGCAAGAGCGGACCAGTGCTTTTTTTTGAAAAACATTTAGAAAAAGGTTTTCTGGCAATAGCAGCAAATCCCCACAAGATGGAGCTCCAACACATCTGGAAATTATTTTAACTGCTGTTTCTGTGGTATATGGGAGAGTTAATGTTCTGTGACTACCGTCTGGGAAGTCATTTAATGCTTTTAAAAGTTAATGACTTGATAAATCTTTTACGCTAGGCAAACTAATGACCCCCCCCCCCCCCCCAAAAAAAAAGTGTTTTGCATTCCTGAGTGCCTGCGTGTTTATGCATGTGTGGCGAGTGAATTTCCAACGGTATGCAAATCTAATTTTAGCTTTCAGAGTCATGTTGTAAATGAAAACACACATCACCACAAAGCTACACAAGCATTGATTTATACACAGAGTGGGGAATAAAACAAAAAATAACGATGCACTTCCTAGGCTTACATTCACTGCAAAGAACAGAGCCACTATCCCACTTAAGTAATAAATAAGCAGTGCCAAAACATGCAACCATCCGTAGGCACTGCACTGTGCATAAACCAAAGCATGTGCGGCAGTTGGTTACTCTAAACTGCAAGTTGAAAAGGTCCGTTGTGTGCAGTTTTATTTTATGGAAAGTGTACAATTTAATGTTTTTACAACAACCCGTACATCGTTTCCAGAAATTGACTCATTTATTTAAGAGTAAACTGCAGAGCACCAGCTGCACAGTGTAATCTGGGACAGTCAGTCAGTCAGAATGATCCAGCCATTCCCAGTATTGTTTCTGCATTACAGTAGTAGTATTTGTAGTAGTACAGTTAAAGTAGGTTGCCATTCCCAGTACTGGTACATTTCACTTGCAACCCAACAGAGTGAACAAGGCTTGAACAACTGATGATTTTGCAGGATATTAAAGGACTAACAATATACTGGACCATCATGTCTCCTCATTTATTGAGCACGGTTAACCCGATGCCAACAATTCCTTTAAAACACATTTAATAAGACTCTTACCTTCTCCTTGCCTTTGTTGTCAACATTCAAAATGAAGCACGGGCACCAAGGCCATAGTTCCAGTGTGACTTATTGCTTACATTTCTGGGGGGGAAATATCTGAAGCATGTCCACCAGTATGGCATGCAACTATGACAGAATGCATGAAAATAAATGGATCTGCAATCCAACAGCTGTTAAAGCAGTGCTCACAAACCCTTTCAAAGCAACAACATTATTTTCTTACCTTCTGATTAGACCCAGGAGTATTGACAGTTCTGCAAGAAGAAAAAAAAAGAGCCATTATTGATACTCCAGGTGTCACAAGGGAGTCCTGCACCCCTGGGGTACTGGGTTCAAGGGTGTCACTAACCTTTGCCCAGAGTATAACAAAATCCATTTCATGATAAATCATTCATACCTGACCCGCACTACCTAAAGTAGGTTCAACATGTGTTGAAACAATGCACAACTGCTATTTACAAATATATAATTATATTTTTAATTGAGTTGGTTGTGCATTATTGAGGTAGTGTGAATAGTGTGGTAAATTGGGTGAACACTCTCCTCCAACACCTCCTAAAGATTCCACAGCTGACTGGCTGAATTAGAACCCAGGGGAGGGAGTGGGACACACACACACTGAAAACCTAAATTACATCAGAACATTCCAATGGGACGGCACAGGGAACTCCTTGGGACGAGGCAATAAGCTTTATGAAAACACATTATGTATTTACTTAGACCTAAACCAGACGGTATGAAAATGTGTCCTGTGGTGCACAGCACTCCAAATCCATGCCCTTTTTTCAAGGCTGCAATTCCACGCAGGGTCAGTCCAGACTGGCTCAAAAGCAACTCGGCTCTCAGCTTGGTGTGCTGGGAGCTATCTACACATTTTCAACCTCCTTATAGGGACACCCGTTCAAATACCAATCAATTACAGGTATATTAAACAAGACGATTTGCTTAACCAGCATTTAGCACCTCTCATTTACTACATCAACAGCAAAGTGACATGAGCCAGGCAGTTAAAATATACCACATAGCAAAGCATGTCACACATGTTCCGTCCATTTATATGACATGACTGCCTGTATAGTGTAAACTAGGACGTTGGTGAAGTCGTGACACTTTGCAAAACCGCACCAGACAGAATCAAAACTGTGCTGAGGGTTTTAAAAGGATGTACTTGTTTATCCCCCCCCCCCTTGTAGAACGTGGCAATTTTACAGCATTTTGCCAACAAATGTTCATTGGACCGAACAGCTGCAAGTTATTTAGATCTCTCGAGCCGCGTTGAACTTCACAAAATACGTCAAGCAACCAAATTCTGAAATATTTTTTCAATTACCAACATCTTTGAGCAATTAATGTCAATTTGTTTGGGGGATTATTCTGAACTCACGTTTGAGGTCCGAGGTACAGAGGAAGGCCAGCTCTCACCAACTGTCAAAAACGAGAACAAAAATAAAATAAATCCCAATCCCGTCCAGGAAGGAGTTGAGAGGCTGGTGCCCTGGGACGTTGACCTTTCACGTTGAAAAATCTATCCAGGGTACTACAGGAAACACACACAATGATTTCCATTACATGAGAGTAGATGTTGAACTTCATGCTGATTTGAACTGGGCTCTCGCCAAGATAAGCACCAAGTAAGACATAGCTTTGCAGTAAACTAGTGTGATCCATCTGCATCTCCATCCATTTGTGTGGTTTTCCATCTGATGATTTAGATATCCTTCTGATTGTGTTGATTGCTGAAGTGTAATGCTGGCTCCAGAGATCAGCTCACTTTGCCTCCCCAAAGCATCAGCACACACAACGGCTGCGATGCTGGCTCCAGGGATCAACCCAGTGCGGTCTCCCCAACGCATCAGCATGACAACCTTCTATATTGAGCTAAGTAGGGTACATCTCTGGTCTCTTCAAGTGGGCTCAGTATAAATAATATATATAATATGTATATATATATATATATATAATATATATATATATATATATATATATATATATATATATATATATTACACACACACACACACAGAACCAGTCAAAAGTTTGAGTACACTTGCTGGAAACTAGATTTTTTTTTTCATAATTGACCATGTTTTACATTTCTATAAATATACATTTCTGTAAATAGTTGAAAATTAAAACACGTTACAATATACAAAACATAAGGAATATCAAAGCAATGTTCAAGAAAAAATTCTCTCTAAATCTTGGATTCCTCAAAATAGCCACCCTTTGCCTTAATAACAGCCTCACAAACACGAGGCATTCGGTTAACAAGTTTCAGCAGGAAATCACCCAACATGTCTTCCCAGATCTTCTGCAGCAATTTCCAGAGATGTAGGGCACTTGTGGGTAGCTTTGCTTTGACTCATCTGTCTTTGCTTTGACTCTATTAGTCCCATACATGTTCTAAGGGATTGAGGTCTGGAGACTGGGCAGGCCAGATCATTAGATTGAGTTGCCCTTCACTTTCCTTCTTCGCCAGATAGTTCTTGCACAACTTTGAGGTGTGTTTCGGGTCATTATCTTGCTGAAGAATGAAGGACTGCCCAGCTAGCAGTAATCCTGATGGAATGGCATGCCTCTGAATTATGCTATGATAGCCATGCTGGTTGAGCTTGCCATGAACTTGGTAAAGATCACCAACTCTGTCACCAGCAAAGCAACCCCAGACCATGACACTGCCTCCTCCATGCTTGACAGTGGGAGCCACACATGCAGAACTCATGCGCTCACCCTCTCTGCGTCTTGCAAATACTTAGCGGGTGGACCCAAATATTTCAAATTTTGATCCATACGTGTATAGATACAAACACACACACACACACACAGGAGATAGACGAGAATGAATATGGAATCTCACACAGACTCATTGTACCATTGATGTTAAGGGTTTGTTTTTTTTCTGCCAAACAAAATATTGTTGCAGTCAAGTACAGTTTCACATCCTTCTTTGTAATTATCTTGGGTAAATGTCATTTTTTATGTCTTGTAGCTTTCTGCGGTCTAATAACTTGTTAAGAAATTGTTAAGACAGCTGTGTGTATGTCCGTTTCAAGAATCTACATACAAGGATGAGGAAGACATTTTGTTCAAGTTGCGCTTGTAAAGACAACAAACCTATGTCACTAGGAGAGGTGGAGTGACTCCAAGCTACCCGTCCAGCGCCTGTCGTGCCAGGCCAGCGAGTCGAACGCTACGCTGCAGCGGGCAGATCCTCTGGCAGCCAGCCTCTTATAAAACAGGAAGCAGACAATGGGCCGTTCATCCTGCTACAAGCTGAAATAACTCCCTACAATCTTCCATCACACTCAGGATATTAACCTCTCAACACATGCCTCAACAAGGGGGGCAGTCTGGGTGTGGTTGGGTTTAAATACTGATTCACTAGTCTAGACCAAACTGGGTTAATACATTAAAATTAGGGATCCCAGGTAACTATATAAAAATCTCAAAGGTTCAAATCTCTCTCTATTTTCTGGATAAAACCAGGCTATAAAAACTCTTGGTAACTGCTGAACACTTGCGGGAATGCTGACTTACCTTTATTTACTTTCTTCCAGTGTTGCTATAGGCTTGTGTAAAGCAGCATGACTCCTTGTATAATCAGCCACAATGGCATCCCTGCACTGTTAAAATGAACCTGTCCTTTCCAGATTTCTGTGTGCTCGTTGGCCTTGTTATCGACATTGATTCCTGCCTACAGAATTTTCAATGTTGGCATTTCATCAAAAAAAAAACTATTTGATTGGATGGAAATTCGTTGCCACTTCACGAACTCTGGTGGATATAATGTACGCCATCACTGAAGTCTACATGCTGCTAACGTTATTTCAGTAGAAGTGCGGTGCTAAGCCAATCCATGTCAGAGACGAGATTGAAGATTATTTTACGAATGCTTCCAAATAGTTTTGCCAGTGCAAACCGATAGTGTGTCCCATAACCGTCTACGTACTTGGCATGCATCTGTGCATGTCTTCATTGCTAGGGTTACCTCACATGCAGGACTCTGAACTGGACTTGAGTATGCCGCAGGACTTTGCATGTTTAAGAGAATGTGGTGATGTCATAATCAGCATGTGGAATACTCTGTATATGCTTCAGTTACACATTTCTGAAGATCAGCTTTTTGGAGCAGTGTCATAATACAGCATCTCAAACTCTAGGACAAGAAGCATCTGAAAGATATGGAGAAACTCCGAGCTAGCCAAAGGTTACTTTGCTATTCCAGCATGTTACTCTGACACAATTACTGTTTAGAGGTTTCAGTTTTATCATGCGATCTCACTGGTCCTCCAGAGAGGCTGCGGCTCCATCCGCCCAGACAGATATCGAATCTTTGAGCTGGCTTCCAGGGAACAAGCTCAGACCCTACCACCCAGATCTGCGCGGGCTCTCGGCTCCAGCCCTTTCTTCACATTCTGCAGCCTTTTCAGTCTCCCTACCAATTGTTGTGCAAGCGCACAGTCCCATTCATACTCAAGAAACACAACAGCAATTGACCTTTTGTTACTTCTTTTAAATTTTGTATTTTAAAACTTCCAGTGTTATGCTCAGTTGTCAGTCTCTGTCCTCATGCAGATGCTGTCTCTGAGCTCGCAAGCCCTTGGATGCAGTGCAAAGCCCATAGATGTTAATAAAGAACACCTTTGATCCCTTAACCATTCTAAACCCAGAAAGGTTTCCGAGGAGACAGCCCTGCATTTCAGCCTTTTGAAGTCTTGTTATTTTATTAGCTTCTACTGGTCTTCACCATCCGCAAGTTCAACTGAACTATACATAGAACTGGAGCCGCCTCGCTTTAGAACATTTGAAAAAAGACACAGATACATATCCTACAAACTGACAGTCTTCCAGGGGTACCAAGCTGCTGCGCTGGGTAAGAAGTGCTGGCTGTGTGTTTGACATGCTGGCAGTTGTCACCGAGCACCATTATCTAAAGAGAACAGTCTTTAACAGAGGATAGTTATCACAGAGAGACTTGCCATCTACAAAACGGCAAGATAGGGATGCAAATGGTAGTTTGATTTTGGCTTCTTCCCTTTATATCTCTCTCTCTCTCTCTCTCTCTCTCTCTCTCTCTCTCTCTCTATATATATAGATAGATAGATAGATAGATAGATAGATAGATAGATAGATAGATAGATAGATAGATAGATAGATAGATAGATAGATAGACAGATAGATAGATAGATAGACACCCACACACTTCTAAAAACTGTTCACCTGGAAGAGAAGTCCACTATCGAATCTCCATTTATAACATCTGATGGAAATAACCACCACCAAGTTATTTCAAGGTTCACTGTTTTGGCCATGTTAATGGTAAATTGCACTTCACGGTGCATGGATCCCCCCTCTCCCCTCTCTCCCCCACACACACTGCATCATCTCTTACTGGAAACATCCCCTCAGTTAGATGACATCATCATCCAGGACTGTATTAGTGTCTGGGTCCTGGTTAGTCAGATAGCCAAACCGCATTCCTTTCATAGGATGTGGTGCCCCAACATTGTCAAGGAAAATTTAATAAACCGCTTTTAAAAGTAATGAAGGGAGGGGCTGGCATTACATCCCCTTTAAAATGACTATTCCTGACATGCAGTTATTCTCTACTGCACATTTTTAAAAAAATGTCATCTTGGAGTACCTTACCAAAGGAAGCAATAACTAGATTAGTAGTAAATCAGAGCTTGTGAAATCAGCCATTATCATGGAAATTTCAGGCATCTTTTACAGTGCTGGCTCTGGACAAAAGCAGAGAAAGCGGCTAAAACACTTATATGAAAAAATAGCAAATCTTGACTGTGTAGTTTGATGCGAGGGAGGGACAGGGTCCATTACATTCCAACAGATGGCATGATTTTATTTCTCGTTCATCTCTGATTTAAAAAGAGGTTTAAGTCCTCCAACAGTTAAAGTCCATATGGGACAGGTGAACCACTGTTCACTGCAGAGTACTTTTCAAGAAGGTCTCTCTCTCTCCCTCACGCTTGCCAAAACAGTCAGGAGTTTCACAGACCTGCCCACCCCCTCCCCTCCCCTTTCCTTGTCTACATTTATTTTAAGTCTGTACACTATGGTCTTTTAGTGAATAAATTCAGCAAATCTTTTACACTTCCCCAAATTCATCCCACTCCCCTCCATATCTGCACTCCAAGGGAGGGCCAGCACTTCACCATTCCACACATGGGTTTTAAGCTTCAAACACACCTCAGATTCAAATCTCTCTGCAACTTAGAGTGCTAACCAAGGCTTTCAAACCAATGTCCAAAGCCAGCTCTTCCACTCCTGGTCTTTGTTCCAACTATGTTCTCGATTGATTTCATTGAACCAATTAAAATTCTATCCACACACCTTATCTCATTTTACCTGTTAAAGCTGGAGTGGAATGGCCCTCCAGGACCGTGATTGAACCTCTCTGATTTAAAATCTATTTGACAACATCTTTTCAGCGCCAAGGCGGCGATCGCTGGCACCCCTCTTGTGTTCTTTGACTTAGAGCTTTGGTTATCACTCATTTATGGAGCATAATGGGCAGACAGAAAGAAGGGGGAGAAGAAAGAAACCATGAAGGTCGTAAGTTGGGATGAAGCGACAGAGACAGTCGGGTGAATGTACAGTACCTGCTTAGGGACAGTGTCAGGTTGCCGGTGCATGCTCGGATCTTGTTCTGTGCCTCCACATGGGTCATGCTCTCTGTATTGGTACCGTCGATGGACACCACCCAGTCTCCCACGCCAATGTTAGCCTGCACGGCCTTCCCGCCGGGGGTCAGCTGCAACACACAACACAGGGTACCCGGTCAGTGAGCAGACTGCAGCATACTATACACATGTCTTGGAATGCATTTTGAACAGCTTATGGTTTATAGAGTCCATCTGCACGTATGTATGTACGTATGTATACTGTACTCTGCTCAGCATCTAACCTGATTCTCGTTATACATGTCCCATGCCCTCCAGTAGTCACTGCAAATAAAGGGTTCTTTTGGCCCATTTTTGCAGTCTTTAGTTTTTGGTACATTTCCCCTCCCCTTTTCCTTCAGTCATTAATGCTAGTTTTTGTCCCATTCTCTCACACTCTCCACTGTGACTTCCCTGTAGCTCCAGTTTCTTGGCCAGTAAAAATATTAACAATATTAACCTTTTTATTGCATTTTCTGCCACAACAGCCTTAAAATGATCCCAGAAGACACATGCAAAACTAATTTACATCATAAAAACTTAAGCCTTGCAGTATCAATGAAAATGCCATATTTAATCTTCAGAGGGTGCATTCTGCCTGCCCCACCCTGTACTGTCTTCAAAGAATGCCTGAGAACTTGAAGCGACACACCACCTCAATCACACTAAGGGTGTAATGATTTGTCACGTACCCATGAATCAGGATACTTTCATTATATTACGTTTGTTTATTTAGCAGACGCCTTTATCCAAGGCGACTTACAGAGATTGGGGTGTGTGAACTATGCATCAGAGTCACTTACAATGTCTCACCTGAAAGACTGAGCACAAGGAGGTTAAGTGACTGGGTCAGGATCACACAGAGTCAGCGGCTGAGCCAGGATTTGATTTGATTTCCTAACAGATGTGTGTGTAATGTGTGCAGTCCAGCAAACTGTTCATGAATGATGAATAATGGCATTTAGAGTTGTCTCATTTAAAGTTTGCCTATAACCATTGCCCATCAGTTTCTAGATACTACATCTTATACTACACATGGCATGTTAAAAAAATGGAATTGCAGGAAGGTTCAAAAGTTGTATCCTAATTTAAACTATGCATGGACCCTGTATCCTGCACTGTGTCAGGGCTGATTCAGCCTTGACTGGAAACTGAACAGAGAACCCTCTGATCCCCCTGACCCTGCAGCTGGTCTTGGCTGAAGTGTCTGTAGTAGCAAGCAGGCTCTCTGCTTTGAGTTTCACTTCTCTTAGACGTTCTCTCATCGTAGCTCGGTGACTGGACTCTTCCAAAGAGGGTGTACGAGCCTGGATATGCCAGTGACCTGCAACCACTCTCGTCTCGGGAGCCCAATTTGGATTGCTTCATGAGCCTGTTAAAGAGTTGCTTCACCGCAGTGGTGAACAGTAGGAAAGCAACCACTACAGTCAAGAAAACGCTAAAAAAAAATTACCAAACCTAGTTAATGCTTCCCTAGAGCTGTATAAAACGAAGCACAGCGGCTTCAGTTTTCAAAAATAACAATTCAAATATATTTAAACATTGCTTTTCCATATTGGTCAGTCTTACGCTACAGATCCAGCGGCAGCACTGCCAGCTGATCATGTGATCCTAGTCACATGTCCACTAGCTGTGTAAGAGGCGCCAAGCCAGCATGACGTTCCTTGTCGAGTTACTGCGGACCCAGCAGCACAGTAGTTTTACAGCACTTCATATATTGTTTACCAAGCTGTTGCTGCTGACTGTTTTGGGAGTTGTTTTTACAGCTGGTGGTTTTGAAAAGAAATGTCTTTTAACCATGCTAGTAATTTGTTGAAATGTATTGCTTACAAACAAATAGTTTTAGTTTTGCTTATTTTATTTGCCATTCCTAGTAAAGTCAGCCAATGACTGCTAGTTAAGGCATGAACTTGACAATTTACAAATATTTTAAGGTTGCTGCTGTTAATTATTTATAAATTAAAAAATACATCATGTTCTATTTTAAATTAGATCAATTTAAAAACGTTTTTAGAAAGCTGTAACCTTGCGTTTTTAAAAATGCATTTTGGGAGCCCTTAATAGAGGAGAAGATTACTAGAACAACAACAAAACACGCATTATCTGGAACTGTGAACTCATTGGGTCTGCCCCCACAATGTACAATGAACATACAAGTTGAGCAAGCCTAGAGCTACAGTATACAGCAGTTCTATAATATCTGCAGCCGTATCTGTGTGCCAATCTGTCATATTAGTCTGTTACTAAAACACATATCTTTGATTATGGCTGCAGTCACTCTCAGTGAATGGCAGGTGCTGTACAAGATCTCCGCTAATGCAGCTAAAAACCTGCCCTGACAGACCTGCATCAACCTTTCCTGTTATTCAGCCCAGTCTGTCTATATATCATGGGAGTCCTCTTTTAAATCCAATGAGAATGTTTTTTGTTAGCTTTTACAAGCTAGTTAGCTCTGACTGAACTCTTCCCTCAGGAACAAGCCGTTCAATGTCCTAGTGGTTTTGGAGATTGAGACACTTATGGGGATGGAGGTCTGTTGTGTTGTTTCTGTTGATCAAGAGGTAATGCTGTAGTGAAAGGCACTATAAAAAGCTGATGCCGTGTTGTGGTGTTTTGAGCAGAGTACAGGGTATGGAACCTTCCAGTGTGAGAGACGGGAACACCTGAGCCCAATCCATGTTGCGCCTCACAGCTGTTCCATTGCTCGGGTACATAGCATCGAAGTGCTGAGGTCAGGGCTTCAAGAGGATAGAAATAAGTGCTAGGGACGATCAACAAATGACAAAGCAGCCAGGTCTCATGCCAATTGGTTAGGGACCATCATCAAATGACAACAGCAATGTCAAATACTGATGAACTAGGAATACAACAACAGATAATTTAATACTACCACGTCAATGTATTCTTGTATTAAACAGCAGTGTGTATCTTTAGTGACCTGCACAGCAAACCTTGCAGTTTGAGAAACTACTACTAAGTAACCAAGACCGGGATTATCAATAAATAAAACCAGCAGAATCCATTTGCAATAGATCTCTTAGGATAGCTTTGTAAAGGCCTGAAGGTGCACTAGAACATTACAAAACCATCACCTCAAAAATAAGGGATTGATTAAATACTGTACTTTAGTAACTGGCAGGACACTGCGAGAGAAAACAAAAACAAACTGGGACTAGGAAAGTAAAGAAACATATTCCTTTGTGGAATGAGGACATAGAAGATAACAGCAATATTCTGCATGCACATTGTCTGTTACTACACCGTGCCTTTCGGAGATAAATGTTAATAAAAAGCAAGTGCCAGCAACAGCGTAAAAACAGCTTAAACACGCTCTCAACTGATCAGGTTTACTGCAGGAGTTATCCAGCCAGCAATTAGCCCCACATTAAATTACCCACTGGAAGAAATACAGGAATCATTTCAGATTAAAAACAACAGCTAACCATATTTAGCATGGGCCCAAATCAAATCTCGGGACTGGATGGAGGACTAGTGGATAGTCCATCACTGAACTGTTGAAATTAAGGTCCAACAGTAGTAACTAAAGGGTGCTTTCTCACCATCCCCTCAAATCTGGAGTTTGAACCTGCAACAGAATACCGTGCACCCCCTGGAGGTGCCTCCCAGGTTCTGGCACAGCAGTGAGGTACTGCAAGTACGTTTCAGCGCATGCTCAAACTCCAAGGGAACAGGTTTGCAAACAGCAGCTCAGTTTCTTATTTCTCTACAACCGACGCAAAAGGCAATAAATCCTAAATCGGGGGGAAATGTGACAGAGTTCTGATACAGGGACAGGCAGTCTAATCCGATAGCCCGCGTCCTGCCAAGTCAGCGAACACCAGCAAAGGACTGCTGGCAAGAAGCACACCTGCAGTGAGAGAGAATGTTAGCAGTCACCTGACAGCGGTGTAACAACATTCCTCTGTCAGGTACAAGCTTACACTGCATGACAGCAACTAATTCAGTTGACTGAAGTCATTGCTGACACTGCACACACAGGTACAACATTACACGCCCTCAGCGTGTACACAAACACATGGGTCAAGCCTTTTACACGTGCATGCATACACTTACAGACAAAGCCCATAACATTTCTATAAATAAACATAAAAACTGTGTGCAGATACACTTGGGGGACAGAAGGAACAGTAGTGGTAATACAGCAAGGTCATATTCAAATGCTAGTGCAAAGATGATTTCACCTTATTTGCAATCCAACCACACACCGTACTAGGTCACAAGAAGACACCCTGAGCTTGAATGGAACATGTACAGAGTCTCAAGGTCAGAAACCTGGGCTTTTGGTAATGATCTAAAACCCCACTCACCACAACCAGCATGTAACCGAAAACACTGCAGATCTGTAACCTGAGAAATATTGGATGGATGATCCAGAACGCTGCTTCTTTGCCTAGACGATGTGTTATGTAGCAGATTAACAGTTTGCAGGTGTGGAAATTGGTAGACGGTGTTCCCTGATTTGGAGAAATTTTCAGGGACCACTTGGGATATGTTCACGGACCATTGCCTGGAACCCCTTCTCACTCTTTGGGGGGTGGGAGATAAATTAGATACACTCAAAACCTAAGCCGCTCATATATGCACACAAGCGGTTTCCGTTTCAATTCTTAATTCAGCACCACGCATGTTTAACAGTTGCGGATCATAATGTACAAGTTGATCTATGAGCTGAAGAGCTGGAAAAAATACTCTTTCCTAGAGAGACAGCAGCTGAAGAGGATGCAATCTGAGGAATGATCACTTTAAACCAGGAGGAGGGCGCTTCCTGCTCAAACACGCCCCCTGGCCCCCACACACCTCGCCCGTCAGGCAGCCTCTCGGCAGCTCAGCTTGAGGAACTGTGCCAGGACAGTGCTTAATCCCAGGAGGAATCTCATGTACAAACCAGGAATCCAGCTGATGAGGATCCAAGGGAACATATTGTTTATATAACACTGTACAAAATACTACACAAGGTTACCCTATTGACCAGAAATGCACCACGCTATCTGCACTGGCTGAATGAGATACAAGTGCTAAACTGAAAGACCCCTTATACAGTTACTTTTGCAGTAGTCAAACGAGCAGGCGCTCATTTGGGTGGAGAGTTCATTAACTCACAGATGATTGGACTCCCCTCTGCCTGGTAAAGACTCAAATCTGACACACAGTTGCTCCATTTTGGGATGGCTGCCAAGTCCCCCGTTTGCTTTTCTAGCAAGGATCAAAAAGTAGTTTGTGGGGTTGCATCTGGACATGTTAACACAAACCTTCGCCTACCTGCTGTTACTCTGGGAATCTTTGGTGCAGTCACTCACACAGAGTTACTGGGTACTTGTGCAGTACCTGAGTGGTTCAATTACACAACGCTTCAGTGCCAGCAACGAAACTGCTAGTACTGCACACTTCCTTTCCCAGACAGGTCTGAGCAGCTACTATAATCTGTTTGGCTTTCTATTTCTTCGAAGGATGTACAGCACACCACTATTCTGCAACATCAGCCTGTGTGACTCAAGTGTGAACAGCTCTCAGTCGTGGGAAAAACATTATAAAAATCCCATCAAATAATTCAACTTGACAGAATCCCAGATCTGTCATTGTTCCAGACAGACCTGGGATTATCAACGGCCCAATTTGTTGGTTGTTTGCTTAATAACAGCAGCGTTACCTACTGTTTGGCTGGGCACTTCCTTAGCACCTATTATCCGTTTATGTACTGCAAGGAGCAAAAGACACACACGATCTAAGTTTTTAAGGTCGAGTAAAAGCTGCCGAAGATTGTAACTGGGCTACATTGTAAGTATGTAAGTGACAGTTAACTGATCAGGGGTCACAATCCTCACAACATGCCTATCGGTATTGCGCTGAGATTATATATTCATATGAGCTTAACATGCAGCCTACAGCACTCAGTATACCCAGGTGGTCTCCCATCCAAGTACTAACCAAGCCCAACATTGCTTTGCTTAAGCATTGCATGATAAGTTCGATTTGAAGAGCTTTTTGCCGTCAGAGACGTTGCCCAGGGGTCACTACAAGGAAGTAGCTCTTCTTGACCCCCGCGCTGAGATTGATAGATTACTACAATACCAGCAGCATGGCCATGCATTCCCACTGGGGGTCATCCTGTGAGTAAGGTAGTCAAAACCAAGGTTAGCGCCCTAAAGCTAGGGTTAGCTCATCTGTAAATGAATTAAGTTTTCTAGTGCACATATGGTGTAATAATAATAATATAATAATAATAATAATAATAATAATAATAATAATAATAATAATAAATAGTGGTGATGCAACAACTGTGTTGATCCAAGTGCAATGAATAGGGCTCAGCTGATCTCATCCCTGAATAAGTATCCTATACTGCCAAATGCGAAGTGATCTCATTGCACCTCCTTCTCTCCAATCTGAGTTTCACCAGATCTCTGCCAAACAAGCTGAGTCTTGCTTCGCGCCAGCAGGGCATCTGTTTGCATTTATTTTACTTCATTTGTGCAAACATGGAATTGAATTAGCCCTCACCCCCATTCTCTTGTACTTTACATGAAACTAAAACTGCTTTGGGAGGTCCCTACATAGAAATACAGACCATGAAACAGGGCCTGGCTCAGTGGGTACGCCAGCAGACTGGGAGACGGTGTGACCTAGTGTTTGAAGCGAGGGACTGGGAAGCGGTGGGACCCAGTGGTTTAAAGAAATAAATAAATAAAAACAACATTTACCTATATACAAATATCCCCCCCCCCCCACACACACACCTTGAAAGGTTAAAATAAATTGTGCTTTGGTATCAGCTTTATCATAATATTTACAGACAAGCCCATATACTGCAGGCATGCAGAGTGCAACAACTCCTTTATCAAGTTCATGATTTATTAAGACATGCTGAGGCACACCTAACTGCTGTCAGCTCCCCTTGGATGTTGCGGCCATGCACCCTAACAGTTGGAAAGCCATACAAATAAGGGCAGGAAAGTGCCAAGTGGGGGAGGGCGGGTGATGCAGGCATTCATAGCAATTCCTTCAGCTATGCTTTCAAACTAAAGTCCTGGAGCAGAATGTAGCGCAGCATTTCCTTTTGAGATCTGTTGCCTGTGAAACTGTACAACTCTGCAGCAGCAGGGGGAGGGGGACGGTAGGGATGAGTAGAGTTAGATCTGAAACAGACAGGGCTTTCCAGAAATCTGTGTGACCCCGGATTTCCAGGCAGGCAAGGGAATCGTATGGATATTATTAAGCTTTCTTCAGATTCCCTGGATTTGTGCCCCCCCCCCCCCCTTTTATCAAGCACGCACGTTTCATAATGTGAATGCATCCAGCCCCCCTTCTCAATACCAAAAAACATTAACCTGGCACACCTATTGCAGATAGGGGTCCTAACACTTGTACGTTGCTCCCGAATACAGCATTAAGATAACCGAAGGCTACTTTACAGGTAGTCATGGAAACAGCCTAATCCAGGATGAGGGATCATAAATCCTCCCTGCTGCCCCCTCTAAATCTCAGCAGGGCCTCTCTTGCAGGCTTGTTAACATCAGTCAAACTGCAGCAATAATGAATGGAGGATAAAGGCAGGAGAGCCTGAATTCCAGCAAGCTCCAGGTGAAATGAACAGAGCTAAAGGAGTGTTGCTATGACGACTATCTGGGGACAAACAGAATCCAGGCACCAAACAATGGTTTATTTGCACAGCATGACCTCTCTGTTTTGGAAAAGAGTTTAATTTCCCTGTGATGGCTCAAACTATGTTTACAAATCACTTACTACCTAAAAAAGGTTGGAGCGGCATGCTGGGTGGGAGGTTGTGGCCCAGGCACAGATGAACAGCTAGCAGCCCAGACTGTGAACTGCAAGCCCCATCCTGCTGTAGCGCTGGGACAGACATTGCAATATTCCAATAAACATGGCTTGAAATGTCTTCAGTGGTAAAAATCACCATGCTTGTATTCATTCTCATAACAGAATTTATAAACCACTGTACGAAAAAGAAACACAGACACATTAACTCTACATTCTTATTCACTATTTTCTTTAATAGGTATTTTATTTACTTCATTATACCTGTTAAACCTATGACTGGTCCTCCATTATCGGAGTTGCCTGTCGTCAGTCTAGAGGCATCAGTCTGGTCTTGTGCAAGTATGCACACCCTCCTACCTTTTCAGTACAATATGCTTCATTGCACACTGATATTATAGCTGTAGTTTTCAGTTACGCCAAAAACTATTGCACACAAATTGAAATATGGATTTAAAAAAATAACTTTTGAAAACAAGTTGTTATAAACTATGTTCTTTCATTTTTTGGTTAATTAAAAAAATAAAAAATAAATAAGGCTGCTGAGTGAGTGTGTAATCTCTAAAATGTTTCCACCCTGGGTATTCAAAGGCTAACATAACAGATTTACAAAATACATTTCTAGATGAGCTAGATTACGGGTGTATTAAGATTTTGTTTTCTTCAATTGTTTTCTGTAACATGCCTCTGTCAACCAAACCCATTCAATGCTTATCCACATAAATATGTTTTAAAAATTAAAAGGAGTGCCTGTGAACAGTTGCCAAGACTCAACACATTTTATAAACTGATCAGAAACCTCGACCCGCGTTTCTGCCAAGCAAATGCAGCAATAAAGGCGAAACGGCTGGCTGGCTCAAGAGTCCATGTTTAACTCTGGGATTTTCCATAGCGCTGCAGGTAGCTCTGCTGCGGTGTGCCCTCTTACCCGCGAGACTGTGAGTGGCATGCTGAAATCCTTCCCTCCTTGCAGTCTGAATCCCCAGGGAGCCGGTCCCTCAAGAGTCACCGAGTAGACATCCATGCTGCTGCTTCTGCACAACAAAGCACACACAAAACAGACATTGAATCACTTGTCACTATTATTAGTATTGTTCACAGTCCGGTAGCTGGTTTCGCACCAATCTTGAACGAAGCAACGTCATCCAAGATTAATCTAGGTCCATGAAACCGTCCTCGTCAGAAGATTACTGGCCATTTCATTTCGACGGGGAGGAAACTCAATCTTACTGAACACAGCCCACACACCCCCACCCCCCAAAAAAACCACACAAACAAATATCTTCGGGTTAAAGGAAATGTTTTGGTAAGTTCTGGTGTCAACATTGGAGTAGCTGGTATAATTATATCTGTTTACAGCCAAGGAATGTGTTTTTCAAAATCGTACAAGCTATCTGGGAGGACTCAGAACCCAGTTTAAAGAAAGGAAACCCAGAGACTTGGTCCCCATCTGTAGCCACATCGGGCATCCAGAATAGCATGTATCCACTGCATGTGTCCGAGGAGCTCAGAGCTCACTGAGGATTCGTATTTCACGTGATGGTTTAACCCTAACAAGGGTCACTTACAATAATAAATTAATTCATACTAATTATCATGCAGTCAATGTTCTTTCTGCCAGTCAGAACTGCAGCTCAGCTGAGAATGTGGATCTGCTTGTCACATATTTCTAAAAATCAGCAGGAACACAGTTTTCTATATTTCTCACGCCAGAGAAAACTGCGTCTTCATTAATACATTACATTAAAGCAAAATGCTATTTTACGAGCACAGCTGTAGCTTTCCAAAGCAAAATCGGTTACATTAGCTTTCCCCAAGAAGAATTCAGATTTGCCTTTAACATTTGGTTTGGTTTCTTATGACAACAAAAAGTGCAGAGCGAAAATCTCCAAGGACGCCCTGCAACACCCTTGAATACACTTGCATGTATGATTATTGTAGCTCACGGCACAAATCAAACCTAAGGAGATGTAGAGTCTGTTTTAACCCTGCTGAAACCCAACACCTCACTTCGTCGCAGATTTCATAGCTGAGCCCAAGGTCACAGATCAAGACTGCTAAGCTAGTGGCAGAGCTTGAAACTGAAACCAGGATCTTCTGAATGCGATAGAGAAACCATTCATTCACATTGCTGGCATTCTTCAGGTGTGAATGGAAGCTACAGGAAGAATGCAAATTCCATCCGTCTTCAGAAAGGCATGATGGACCATACAACATGACTGTCTATAGGCGGGCCACACATGACTGATTAACACATGGGCTTGCACCTGAAAACTCCTTGTACTGGGTACACTCAAAATTAATAGAGTCAGTTAGAGGAGACAGAGGCATGTAGTTTTCCACACCAACATGTCTAAAAAAAGTAATTTCTCTAGTATTCTTGCCAATCCCTAATTTTCTTTTTTACACTGTATAAAGGGTTCTCTCCAAACTGGGATTCAGAAACTGTTAATACCTCAAATGTCAGAGAGAGAGAGAGAGAGAGAGAGAGAGAGAGGAGAAATGCAACCTGTGTTCTGAAAGATGAAGGAAAAATGTTATATGTAAACAGTTATTTGTTATTTAAACAAAAATGCAAATATATATTTTGACAGTTTCCAAATACTTTGTTTATAATGCGGCATAACCCCCCACCCCCCATCAAACTATTCACAATACAGTCATTAAAACAAGAGCAGTGAAAAGCCAAAAAAGACCATAAAGAATAAAGAGAATAAGTTATCAGAACAATTCCAGCTTTAATAAGAGTCACTTGTTCAGTGTTTTTCCTCTGCCCAGTACTGTTGTGGTGTGCAGTATACAGGAAGTTTGAGAGGACACAGCAAGGTGAAGTCTCACAAGCTATTTACTGTAAACCAAAACAACAGTTAATTCATGTCTTATGTTCCAAGTCATAGCCGTGTCTACTAAGTGGATGAAATATAAAACTTAAGGATCGACTTAAAATTGTAAGTGAATTTACTTCCAAGCTCTGTCCCATTTTGCCCTTGTTGAATGCCAGAGAGTACCTAAAGCAGTGTAGTGTGAACGTGAAATGAGTTTCGTCATGCTATATGATCGAAGCGTACAAACGTTTTGTCGGTAAACGAATGAGCAGAGCAGACTACAGTGTCGCACGATTCCAAACCAAAACTCAGCTCAAACGTTCCCGGAGTCTGACAATCAGATGCACCTCCAGCAAACAGAAAAGCTGAACAAAAGTTGATGCAAATGAACTTCAGCATGAACAATGTTTGTATTTGAATGCAGTGCTGTGCAGAGAGAATGCTGTCAATGCGGGTTTGTAATAAGTTCAGCAACTCTAGGACAATTCCCAAATTGGCTTCCCCAGGTATTACAAACTGAACCAGTGCTAAGTGCCTTGAACACCCTCTTCCATACCCCTCAAAAACAACCCCCCAAAACCCCATCCAGACCTACCAGTTCTCCAATGGGCGAGTCTGAAACCTGAGCCTGTTAAACCAGTTTGAGGGGGTCTGCAGTGAGCCTCCGCTTCCTCACCACAAGCAGTCTCTCCTCAGCTCTGGCGACAGCACAAGCACTCCGCTTCTCTCCCGGCTCTGCTAAGAGGCTATATAAGGAATGTAAAACTACACCGAACTATTTCAGCACAGCACCCTGTGAGTCATGACTCAGTGAGGGGACGTCAGCCGCCCTGGTTTCCTGGCTCTGCCACTCACATTCTAACCAATAATGTTGGAGTAAAAAAAGAAGACAGAAAAAGCAAACAAAAAAACAACAATCATGGATAAAAGTCAACATTCTTTCCTGCTCAAATAACATGCATTCTACACACAGCTGGTAATTAGAGGGTGAAACTAGCAGTTTAAAGTGTGTGTGTGTGTGTGTGTGTGTGTGTGTTCTCATTCTCTTATTCACTTATTTTATTTATTTATTTATTTATTTATTTATTTATTTTAAAGTAAAATAATTAAAATAAATAAAAGGCTATATTTGATTAAAAGGTTTAGGCCTCTGGAGGTTTTTATAAAAATAAGACACATGAGCGGTTAACTATTAGATATATTGGTTTTCATAAAAAGGCACTTTTTAAAAATCTGGCAGTGTTCTACAGATAGGGAAACAACACTAAGGTCAGTTGAATTGACTTGCATATCTTGATCCAGCTGGGTAAAAGCAGGACTTCTCTGTACACACTTCAGGTCACACACTCAGAGCTCTTTACTCAAAACACTATTACACACACAGCAGCTGGAACGTGTTACAAAGAACTAACCACTTCAGTAATGCAGCCTCTGGCAGTCTTCTATAATTCTCGGGGGGGAGGGGGGGGCAGAAATCCCACAAGGAAGACATTCTTGAAGACAATCAAAGCCTCAGTTTAGCATCTCATCTGAAAGGCTGAGCTGCAGAAGTTCTGAATAGCATGTTGATCCCAGAAACACATCCAGACAGATCCCAAGAACATCGGCAGCAACGACAATGACTTAACAACCTGTTCCATACGCCCACCGCTGTCTGAGTGCAAAAGTTCTGCACGACCCTCCATCTCTAATCTGTTACCACAAGTGTCCTCTGGTCCTTGTGCTACAGTAACATTAAAAGAGTGACTGGGGTTGACATATTGCAAAATTCACAATTTAGCCTGGCTAACTCTGGCTGGCATTCAGTGATACATGGAGGGAGAAGCACATCTCACATATTGGATCAGCGCTATCAGAGAGCATGTTGCCATGCAAAGCTGAGGAAGTGATGTATAAGGCTTCAGGCCTCCAAAGAGGACCTGTTCCCAAGCCATGAGAAGATTAGTGAAGATATCAACACAGGTCTGGCAGAGCAGGGCAAGACTAGACACAGGCTGAACCTGGTCTTGGAAAAACAGCTTGAACGATTGGGTTCCAATTAGGTTCATTAATGTGAAAGACAGAACACAACAGCTACACTATCTTACCAGCAAACAGAACAAGGGTTCAGTCCCTGTGATGGAACTTGCCAACAACATTGTTATGAGTTAATGACAGGGTCAAAATGTGAAAGTACAGTATATAGAGGCTGCATTTCACCCTTCTTGAAGTTACTATACTGTGCTGTGCTTGGCCTCTAAAGTTCTGTTCCACTACAATGGTTTCAGGAGGGGCCAAGCTGATAAACGTACACACGAGAGCCAACCAACGATACATTCCCTAAACCCCAGTCCTTCACCACACAGTCCAAACTGGGTACCGCTCATAAACCAATTAGCTTATGAATGCACGAACGAGCCAAAGCACTGCTTCATCTAGGCAATGGCCTTGTGTGCAAATTACAAGGTGCAGTAGGCCTTAGTATGTGCTCAACACAGTGCACAAGAGACCTGCCATCCCCTTTTGTTCACCGAGACTCCTTTGAATGGGCATGAGCCTTTCCTGTTCAGTAAAACATCAATCCTGGGTGACTATTCAATAAGCCTACAGTACATTCTTCCACAGTTTACACCTTTGTTCACCTTGCTTTGCTTACCTTGCTTGTTTTCATTGCCTACAGTTACAGTTACAACATGCAGCAGATGGAGGTTATGGAGTGTGATCTGCTAGATCCACAGTAGCTGCAAGGTTTTATTTCTATAAGAGAACTTCACAGAGATTATATTTTCAACACAGGCTTACAAGGCAACAAGCTTAAAGCATGTCAAATCTATTTATAAAACCCTATGGGCACCTTTAACATCTAGGTTCAGCTTCGAACACTGGCTGGCTGGGATTTTCTTCGCATTCCCAAGACCTCCCAGCACCAAGATTGTTTCTATGTTTTCATCTGCCACCGAGGTGGAACTGAAAGCCATTTGACGGTACAGTTCAGACTCTGACTGCCCAGGTTATGACCTCTCCAACATGCGCTGATAGAGGAAGCTACACAGCGATTGGATAACGCAACTTTTGACTGCAGAGCAGAACAAAAACAATTATATATTATCAGGGAAATACTGTACGCAGCTGAATTCATTTGTAAAATGGCAAATATACTACAATGTGGCACATACAGCACAGACGATCTTTGGCCTGGCTGCTCCACTTTGATTTTGCAGCAAGATGAAAGTGAGTTGTACAGACTGGTTTCATAGTGAAGATGGAAAAAGGACATAAATTAGGCTTGGGCCAAACACCTGGGATTTTCCTACCGATCCTTCATGCTGAGAAGGAGTAAACTGGCCTACAGAACAGGTCAAATTACAATCCTTTTCATTTTGCTGCCAAGTCTAAATTTTGTTCCCACAGGCTCCACATTCAAAGTTAATTTATTAAAAATAAATCTGTGTTATACAGTAATGTCCTTTCTCAAAAATATACTAGTTTATTATTAATAATAATAATAATTAGTTATAATAATAATAATAAGTAGTAGTAGTTTATTCCATTTAGTTAAATATCATACAGGCACAATGGGTATTTCAGTCAGCCAAAGGTTTATTCCATAATTCCAAATAAGGTATGTACAATGTAAAATGTTTATGTTATCTGTATTAATTATTATTATTCTTCATATTATGTATAAATAATAATAATAATAATAATAATAATAATAATATTTCTCTCTTCCTTCAGCCGTGATGTTAAACTACTGGGTAGACTTTTTGTAGTCAAGTTATAAAACATTATGTCATACACAGGATTATATCTCTGTAAAAACGCCGACGGCACAAATATGTTCCAATCTATGTCAAGAGCGAATGTTGTTCATGTCCTCAGTAACCGATTCCCACCACTTTGTAACTTCCCAAACGACTGCCGGACATTCCTCTGAAACACAGAACCAGCTGGGACTGGCGATTTAGGTCGAATTACTACAAATCTAGTATAACAGCTACAGTTTACTTTTCGCTTACCCGCAAGTTACAACAAAAATGCGTCTCCTGTCCCTTGCAGAATTGAAAAGGTTAATTTAATTACAGAAAAAGCTTTCCAGTCTAGTCCGCCACTCCCTTCTTCGCATTTTCGTGTTGAAAGCACTAAACAAAATATCCATTAAACAACATATTTATTTCTTGCCAAGACCCGAGGCGACTTATGCTTCACCAGAAAATAAGAATAATGCTTTCTGCAACTAGCTAGACAGTAAAAAGTGAATGAACTGGTGTGTGTAGTTACCTCAATTTTCATAGGACGTGTGTCGTTGTTTGTAGGCAGCTACGGACTTCGTTAAAACTTTTATTTGCTTTTTGTTTTTTTTCTTTACCCCCTCCCAAAAAAAAAAAAAAAAACTGCAAAGTTTTTCCTGCAACTGTACGCCGAGCAGAACCTCGTCTTCTCGTTCCTTTATAGATATGGACGGCTGCGGGCTGGATGACGTGATCGGGAGTTGAGAGAGGACTCTTGCACTTTCATCTTCAGGTAGAAAGCTAGCGTAATCGCGCCTGTTGCCAACCCTACTTGCAAACTGCTCCCAGCCTCTTCCTCCCCAGTCCCAGGCGATTCTTGAGCGCCGCCCTAGGTTACAGTAGGATTTGACACAGCTTTGGCTGAGCTTTCTGATAATTAAAGCAATTACCAGGCACATACGCATGGCGTGTTGATATTTTTTATTTAGTCGCAGTGCTACCTTTTTACCTTACATATTCATATTTCTAATATGCCCAGTAGACTAGTTTTGAACATTGCAATTCTAATGTGGGTTTGAGTAGCTCAGTGGTTAGAGAAAGTGCTGGGCTACAGTGTGGAAGGCAATGGGTTTGAGTAGCTCAGCGGTTACAGTGCTGGGCTGCAGTGTGTTTGAGTAGCTCAGCGGTCAGAGAAAGTGCCAGGTTGCAGTGTGGAAGGCAATGTGCTTGAGTAGCTCAGCGGTTAGAGTAAGTGACAGGCTGCAGTGTAAAAAGGTAGTGGGTTTCTCATTTTAAATCAGGGGAGTTTAATGTAGTTAATAATCCCTGCCAGAACTCTTTGTTCAGCAAGGGCGTCCCTATATGGAGATTACTGCTGTTGCAAAAAAAATGATCCCAAACCTGGACTGGATTCCCAAAAGGGAATGTTTATATAGAGCTCAATGTTACTGCCGGAAAGCTAACACAAGGACCAAAGTGAAGTATTCTGAAGATCTATTGAAATGCATATATGTGATAATCGACGTGCGCATGTCATTCCCTTAGTTACTAAATAAACATACTCTATCAGTGCTGTACAGTTAGCATAGGGTTTGGGGTTTACCATTGTTTTTTGCTAGCTTAATGCTATACATTTTTGTCGTCCTTTTGCGTAGGCTATTTATTAATTAATTAATTCTTCATGTTTACATTAATGTTACTGTAATAATAGAAAAAAAACTTGCAAACACGTTTGAATTAATAAAATATCAACCAACTTCAGATAAACACCAGTTAATGAACAGCATTTGCACTTTGCAGAATTTACACTCTATACTTTTTTTCTTTTCTTTTTTTTTTAACTCAGCCTTTAGTATTCTCCTTCACACTTGCTTCAGAACAGAGCCCAATGAAGAGTTAGCAACGATGTCAGTCCCTGCTGTACTGCTTCCTCGGCTCAGTATCGCTGAAGACAGTGGTAGGAATCATTACTGTTACAGGCGCTGAAGAATGAGACCTGTGATCGGCGATGGGTTTGTCATTGCTGGAGATTCTAGCACAGCTGTACACGCTTATTAAAAAACTCCGACATCCATAAAAAAATCTTGTCTGAGATCGCGTTAAGCATGTATCAGGCAAGAAATATGTTTCCTGCAAGGATACTGAATTCCTCGATTTAAGTAGAGACAGATAGAAATCACCCTTTATGGAATTCACAAATATCGCTGAGGAGTGCCCCCTGGTGGTAAGAGTGCGTACAGCCGTGCGCTAATTAGAGAGAGAGAGAGAGAGAGAGAGAGAGAGAGAGAGAGAGAGATGGGTCTCAGCCAGGTATCAGCTTTTCCACTGACGAGACTGTGAACTAATGAGTGGCAGAATGGGGGTCTGATCGAAACCCATCACAGCCTCTGTTTGTACACGAGGACACTTTCATTACTTAATCCTGCTGTGATGGTTCATGCTTTAAAAAGGAAGATTTTGTGTAGAAATAATGGCAAAGGCCAGTTGAAATATGACATTCTGATTGTGTGAATCAGATTGCAAATAAGGTGCTTAGATTGAATACCGGGTCTGTGACTGAAATCGGTTCTGAATAGTAGCTCGGAGAATAAGGCACTGCCTGTCCATTGGTTATGCTTTTGAGAACCTGTAGATCAGTTATCAGTTCAAATAATAATAAAAAAAAAAACATAAATTGCTGTCAAGAGCTGCAATATATGTGTCTGTCAAAAGTTTTGTGTGTTGAAAGTAATCAGGAGAACCACGTGTGCGTATATCATACGTTTGAAAATAGCTGGTCGTAAATTGCTCGGTTGCAGGGTTTGTGTCAGCTGTTCAGGTCACTTATTTAAAAAGTACAGGTGTTGTGTGCATAAGAGAGAGAGAGAGAGAGAGAGAGAGAGAGAGAGAGAGAGAGAGAGAGAGAGAGAGAGAGAGAGAGAGAGAGAGAGAGATATATATATATATATATATATATATATATATATATATATATATATATATATATATATATATATTTTTTTTCACATTGACATTAAGAATAACTGTATTAAAAAAAAAAAAAGAATGGCAAGCACTTCACATTAAAGACAATATCCTTTAATTTTCAGATACATATTCATTTTAATAAACTGCAGTGAAATATATCAGTAGGGAATTCTTTTCTTGCAGATGGAGTATCCCATCAGAATGGGATACAGCCTGGAAGGAGAGGACGTATAAGAAGTTGCTGTGTCTCCCGAGCTCGGCCAGGTTCACAGCACTGCAGGTGGCCCAGGTGGTGAAGCAGATCAGTATGTTGAAGGTGATGCCCTTGGCCTCGTTGAACGTGGGCTGGAGTCTGGAGCTCTCCAGGACGGAGTGGTGGTCATAACCATGGCCAGGGCTATAGCCACAGCACAGGGCAGCCTCTGCATAGAAGTAATACACCAACAGGTCGGGCTGCCGTTCAGACAGGCTAGCCCCATCACCACTTTTCTCGCCCCGCAGGTGAAAGGGAGCAGGGATAGGCTTGGGACCACCTGGATGTGTGACAGTGTGTGCAAGATCTGCACCACATGAAAGGGAAGGAAGCTTATGGTCAGCACGCCAATCACCACAAGGATAGTTCTCAGTGACTTCTTCTTTACATGCTAACCGGTTTGCTTTCCCTGAGTCATGCCGACAATACGTAAGTCAAAACCACAACTCCTATAACTAGCCAAACGAAACAGGAGACTAGAGCTCGGTACACTGGCCTCTGCATCTTCAGGTACTTGATGGGATGCACCACAGTGATGTAGCGCTCCATGCAAATGCAGGTCAGGAACATGGTGCAGCCGTATATATTGGCAAAGAAGAGGGAACTGGTTATCTTGCACAAGAACTCCCCGAAAATCCAGTTGTCGCCGTTGGCATAGCAATAGATTTGAGGTGGCAGAGATAAAGTGAATAGAACGTCGATGATGATCAGGTTGAGGGTGAAAGCTGCGGCTTGGGAGGAGGACCTCCAGTTTTTCAAAAGGGCCCTCAGTGCTGTGAAGCTTCCAAGCAGGCTCAAGACAAAGAGCAGGCTGTAGATCATGGGGAGGAGGGTGGACTGAAAGCTGACCCTGCATTCATAGGCTTCCTGATGCCCACTAGAATTGGTCGAGGCATTCCCCGAATCATGCAGGGTAATTCCCAGGGAGGATCTCATGAGCTGATCACTCGTAGTTTCAAAACTCATTCCTGCTATTGCTGTTGTCATCGCCAAGTGGGTTTCAGACTTTATGACTGCAAAAAAAAAAAAAAAAGCTGTGTTAAATAGGGTGTGCCACCACAATATTGGTAACCTGTGACCAATAAAGGCATCCAAACCGTGCAAAAATATTCCCCAGAGACGACTTCCAGAGACATGTTACACACACATTTTGCCATCAGTCAGAAGATTCTTTGATCATGTGATTGTCATTCTATTTAGATATATGCAGACATAAATTGTCTGTATAACAATAAAGATATAATAATGCAATCCTCCACATCTGGAGTCATGTGACTGTGCCAGTTCATATCATCTGTTTTCTTAATATTCAGCTTCATGCCAGTTTAACGTCCTATTATTAAGCATCATTAAGATTAACCCTGATCACAGATGGAATGTTTCTCTCACATCCCTTTATGAAAATAGATCTCCATTTGAAAAGCTGCCCAGATGTCCTTTTTTTTATTTATTTATTTATTTAAATGTTATCTATTTATTGGAGTTAATTAGTTCATTCTTAGCTGTTCTAATACTACAACCTTTACATCATTTATGTCATGTCCTTGACTGGTGAAGTGCTGTACTATTGGTTCATTCATTTTTTATATTTCTAATTAATGAAAGGTGGTTCTGAATTATTTTATATAAAGTTGTTCCAGTCTCTCTAACATATTTTATTTCATCACATTTTTTACAGGCTATTTCATAAAAAACATTGCTATTTTTAAAGTAGGTATTAGTTTTTAGTGAATATGTGTTGTTCTTATGTTTAATTATATTTTTTTACTTTTGTCCATGTATTTACACACTTTACATGTACTAGTGCAAGTATTTGTAGAACCTATTCTGTCAAGTCTTCTTTTGTTTACTGTTATTGTATATTACATATATATATATATATATATATATATATATATATATATATATATATATATATATATATATATATATATATATATAAACATGTATTTGTAGAGTTTAAGAAGAAAATAAAAATATCATCATTATTACCTTGTAGAAGTATAGTAAATAATAATGTTGGCTGCGGTTTCTTTCCTGGTTGAGAAGTTAGTGATTATGCCAAGTACTGTTTTCTTTACTTTTCGGAATAACGCTACCAGTAAGGGTTACAGCGATGAGTTTACTGATTTGTAGAAGTACCTCTTGTGTATTGTTGGAATCCGGGGGAAAAAAATGCTTAGGTCATGTTTTTAATAGCACACAAACTTTCTCTCTCATGATTGCTCCACCTTGTTTTAAGTGATTTAGTTATATTGATTTAGAGGTATTTAAAGCACGTGTCGTACGAGAATTGGTATCTATGTACAGTACACAGTTCAAAATGCCAGTTGAAACAAACCAGCTGAAGGAGATCTGGAACGAGAAATCAAGGTTTAGGTTTCCGACAGCAGTGATCTCAGACTCAATTAAATGATAATAATATATCACTTCACCTTTTCTCTTTCTCATTATTTTTATCCGAAAAGAATGCTAAAAGTTACTTAATAGATTGCCCCGGGATTCTGACAGAATCAACCACCTGAATTAAATCAATGTTGTCATACTTTTGGCTGGTTCACAGAACCTGATTATGTCTAATTGTGGACACTACCTTACCTAAATTAACATTAAGTAGTCCAACATTGGCATAGTATTAAATACATGTAATTAAAATAGATATTTTCATTACATTTGTATTTTGTAATTTGTAATGCAATTGCCAATTTAGAAGTATTTTGTATCAAAAATACATTTCCTGAGTATTTTGTAATTTCAAAATACTCCAGAATACATGGTCAGTAATAGTTTAAATATTTTAACCTGCAGCTGTATGAAATTTAATTATGCATTCGCATATTCGATTGGGAGTAACGCAACAAGACAGTCTAGCAAAATTGCAGATGTTGGCGAAAGTTTGAGAGACGGGTTATTATTATTTAGATAGATTAGATATAGTACAGACCAGGGGTTCTCAAACATTTTTTTTGCTGGGCCCCCCTTTGGAAATGTTTCAAACTGAGACGACCACCCACCCCACTCCGCAGTGCAATATCATATGAAATTACTGTACATCACTGATCCCCAACCTTTGCTGGCCCATGGGCAACAACACTGAACAAGTAACGCACCGCGATCAGCAGCACGGACCGCTTTGACTGAGGTAAAGGGAAAAAGGGTAGCGTCTTAGTATGATAAGTACCTAGGTCCATAGGTAGGGTAAACACGGGGAGAATGAGGTAAACACTCAAGGTGAGCATCTTAGAACGTTAAGTACATCAGATAAATAGGCAGATGCCTTGTCTTGCTCCACTAACTTGTTTCCTGCTAGATTTATCACTAAAGCAATAGTCCTATTGAGCGCATTCCGAAATAAAAGCACGATTTTCGGTCAGTTAAAAATAGAAATTTATACTGCTGCGGAGATTTGGGACCCGGCGACATTTATTCGGGAATACGAATTACAAAATCCAATTTAGTTAAAATGCCTGTGTGACAGGGCGAGGAACCCTGTACATAAAAGGGGGCAGAGCAAAGCTCTGCTGTAAAAGTACTGTTTTGTTTTTATTGTATGGTATTTAAAACAAATGTATTGTAGCTTGTAAGGGGAGCGGAGATCGCTGGACTATTGTGTATTTATTTTAGAACGGGGTACCCTCAGCCCCTGTGTTCTGTGTATATTATTTCGTATCTGTTTTGTTTCGTTTTTGTATTATATATAAAAAAATATACAGGACGGCGTAGCCGTATGTTTTTATGGTTTTACAGTGTGGATGGTCACCTGCGTAAAAGCCTGCATCTCTCTGCAAGGGAGTTCGAGAGGAGAAAGAAATAGATTAAAATAAACAGTATCAAAGAAAGCAGTCTACCCAGCCTGACCTGTGTTTTGTGATCGTAATTTGTTTTTTTTAAAGCCTGTATTTTGCTCTGTGAGCAAGTGGTTTTTTTTTTTTTTTTTTTTTTTTTTTGTTAAAATATGTTCTTTTCTTAATAAACGACACCGCAACTGTCTGTGTGTCTCTCTGGCCTGACGTCACCACTCAGCCAGCCCTGTCACTGCCTGTCCCTGATTTATAAGAGGATCTAAATAAATTGTTCAAATACATAGTTTTAAATACATTACTTTATTAATAGGCCTGATTGTACATGTAAATACACGCGGGCGTGACCACTGTACTGCCTAGTCTGTTGGTGTGTGTATTCTCTGATTGGTTGTTTGTTAGTTGAAAAGGACGCTCACAAAACTTAACTTCAAGCGCATCTGAGAGGAGGCTAAAGATTGCCTGAGGGCCAACCACGATACCACTTGGAAACTACAGTTTGAGCAATAACCATATCCCCTCCTGTACTGGAAAATAAAACAAAAAACTCGACGCTGGTGTACATCTTTTACAGCACAAAGACACATTTATCAAAAGTAAATTTAACTACTTGTAATTGTCGTCACTTAACACAATAATTAACTATTTGTTAATAGTTATACTTTTTTTTTTTAACCACTTAAATTACACAATATATTCTTACTTTGAAAAGTATCACGTGAAGTACATCAATATCTGTGTTCTATCTCGTTTATTTTGCCTCAGTCAAATTAATAAATAAACAATTAATCAATGACAAAAAAATATTAATAAATACATGAAAAATAAATACTATGTATGTCTATCTAAATTTGTCTCTGCAGCTATCTGTCTATACTATATCTAACCCGTCTCTCTCAAACTTTCGCTAACTTCTGCGATTTCTGCGAAAATATCAAATACTTCTAAATTGGCATTTGCATTACAAATTACAAAATACAAATGTAATGAAAATATGTATTTTAATTACAGGAATTTTCGATACTGCTCAACTATGCATGGCATTTACAAATACAGGTGTTACGTAGAATTCAGTGCACCATGGAAATCAGGTGTCTGTCGATTCGTCTTCCGCACTTTCGCCAAGGTTTCTTTTGGCCGAATCCCGAAGTGACCACTTTTTTTACAAAGTTAAGAGTGAGGGTTTGTCTATATTCGCCGGATTACGTGACTTGTTTTCCAGACGAAATGAAACTGTTTTCCACGGGGAACAGAATTCTTCGTAACACCGCTACTTGTACTAGTCTTGATGTTACAGATCTAACGTACATACCACGCCCTCTCGGATAATCTGACCAATCCACTCAGTCGGTTTGTTCCTATCACGAAACGTCAAACCATTATATCTCTGCCTAGTTAACCTTCATTACGTGGCACTGCGTCACTCATTTTCCTAAAGCGCTTCTCTTGTTATCAAACATGGATGCGGCTTCTACTTCTGTTGGACACGACCCGTCAAGCGACCCGAACCAAACAGCGGCGTTTGACTTGAGCAGACCCCCCGTGATCGATGGGTTCACGCCTCTGCCGAGGTCCAAGGACGAAGGATTTAACGACAAGTTTATCAGAAAGACGAAAGAAAACCCTTTCGTGCCGATAGGTGAGCCTTGCGTCAGGTGCAGTTCGTATGATGAATAATATACAACATCGCACGACTGCACCACAGTTTGTGATTCCTGATGTTTCAGTGGTCTGTTAGTGTTAACGCAGTTAAATTATATCCCATTTATGGCATGTCGTTAAGACATTTATGGCGTGCTTTTCGTTAAGAACAGTGTGTCACTTTGATGTATTTGCCCTAGCTCTTGTTAGGGATAAATAGTTTTTAAAACACTGAATCCTAGCATTATTCTGCAAAGGTTTATCGTGATATAGAGCTTCTCACCCACACATCTTAATGCATATCCTTGAAGATACTGTAGATAACTTTTCCCCAATGTGACAAAGGCTTGTGAATGCGCAGATGGGGTGTGAACGTACCTGACCCATCAAATTCTAATGTGACATACCCGAAATCAGCAGTTTAACTAGCCGGGTATGTTTGGAGGCTGGTTTCACACAGACCCTGGTTAGTCTTTGACTGCCCGATGTTACTGTATTGTTAATCATTGTCTGTGCTGTACCAAAGACACGGAAAGTGTTGATGTTCCTCATAAGCAGGACCAGAGCTTTTTTCCCTGTCATTGCATCACTGCCCTATCAAAGGAACGCTATTTTACAGATGATCCAATTGCAATTTAGATGTAGCAAATGACTATCTAAGCAAATTTAGAACACGCTTTTCTCTTTTATATATGACTGTTTTTGTGTTGCTGTTTGTTTTTGCCCAGAATTTACCCAATTGAGGCTGTGTCTCCATTTACAGTTGAGGAAAGGGGTTGGTTTTTACAAGCTATGCAATGCCCTCTTTATTTACTGCAGCTCCTGTTTTGCAGTCCTTTCTCACTGAATGCACCTTTGCCGTGCTTGTCTCTGGCCAGGTTGCTTTGGCACGGCGTGTGCCCTCACTTACGGACTCATCGCCTTCAGGCGCGGCAAGACCCAGCAGTCCCAGATGATGATGCGAGCCCGTATTTTCGCTCAGGGATTCACAGTGTTCGCTCTCCTGTTTGGTGTGGCATCGACTGCCTTGAAACCCAAACAGTGAAGGGGAGGACCGAGTCACAGTGGAGTAGTGAAGAAGGGTGCCCTGGAGGGGAACAGCGCTGTGGTTTAATTACATTTTTTGGTTGACACTGTTTTTTGTTAGAGTGTTTAATTTAATCCCCAAAGCTAGTTTTTTTTAATGATTTTAACACAGCAAAAATTGTTGTTTTGGACTGTCTCGGAGGTTGAAACCACCTTTTAAAAGTAAACCATATCTCCTTGTGGATTGCCTGTGCAGAATGACAAAACCAAGGTGTGTTCAGTAGTCTTTCAGTATGACAAGAACACAAATGCAAGTGTCAGGTATCAAGGGAACCTAAATGTTAGATTCCTCATTTCCCTCAGATACTGACCCTGGTGTTACTGTGTATATATACGACAAGCTATTTAATGCAACAGGTACAGTTGTCATAATATTTCAGCTTTAGTCTCTTGTCCATTTAGCAGCCTGTTTAATTTAGCAGGTGTTATTTCACAGGTAGAATAGATCTGGTGTATTGTTATGCATTTGCAAGGTAAAAATCAGTGTTTTTAAAGCATCTCAACAAATTGCATTAATGGCTTCACACTGTGTTGCTGGTAAATAAATATTATGCCAAAAAAGGATTTGTTCTGAGGTAACAGAACTTGTGTATAAATCGGCATGCCTAGCAGCCACCGCAACCACATTCCCCTTAAAATTGAAGTCGTTCATAAATTGTATTGATGGTCACTTGGGTGTAAGTTTTACAGAATACTTGCACCCAGGTCATCATTAAGTTTGCTGTGATCTTTTTATTTTAGGCAGCAATGATTGTTAAAGCACCTTACTGTAACACATGTGTACAAAGATGTCTATTAAAACATAAAACGTGGCCTTAGGTTTGGTTCTTACTTGGTATGCCATTATCCTGCACCAATATGAAAAATCCCAAATAAGAGATCTAGTCTGGGCTGATTGAATTATTTGATGTTTCAGTTTGAGGCAGTCCTAGACTGGGTGGGAAGATAACGGGTCCAAGGTAAAGCCAAGGCTGTATGCTGTTATGATGAAAAGTTTCATGGAGTGTGAAAAGAAACATTAACAGGATGCATGCACAACACTAACTGGCGCCCGTGTGCTTTATTTCTAAACCACTGGCATTTTTATAAGGTTGTCAGTTTGGCAGCTGAATTGGTAACTGGTGGAATGATCTGTCAGCCTGAACTAACTCCAAGTCTCATTCTCTAATCAAACATGTCTGTTTGCAAAAATAAAAGTTTTAAGCCAGTTTTATTTTTATTGCGAAGGCAAGAACACGTCATAAAAATGATACTCGATTTTAATCTACACCAAATATAACCAAGCACAAATACACTGTTGTGCATTAACAGAATAACACAAGCCAAGATACATAGAAACGGCTGTAAATTCCAGAACAGGAGTTCTCTCTCAAAAGTAACTCTCAGGGACAGGACTGAGTAGTTCAAAAGTGTCTCCTCTTAATTCTTCTTGAAATAGCCACTATTGCTCAGTTCTGAAATGGTTCTTTGAACTGGGGAGGAATACACTATATTCTTTTTAACTAACCCATTTACAACAATCGACAAACTGAACACAAGCTACAAAAGTGTTAAAGCTACGAGGAAGGAGCTTTTCTCTTTAACTGGGGTCTTCATTTTCTGTTCTCCTTGCAAAGCTGAATTTGAATGTGCACATGAACAAGTCACAGTAAGTACACTCACTCATAAGTAAATATCCTCACCAGTTTTGAAATTGGTGTAAAACTGCAAATACAGGTTAATAAATTGTGAGGGAACCTTGTTAAGACAGTCGCACACATCAGCCTGGGAGGCAAAAAGGTCTGGTGGCTGAGGACGAACGGTTATTGCGAAGAAAAAATAGCACTGATCTTCTGATCTAGAGCTGTTTCTACAATACTGTTAACAAGACTGATAGTCCTGTAAAACATCCTCTTTAAAAAATAAACATGATTTACCAGACAAGGAGACTGGAATTGGAATATTAGACCCTATTTTAGGTCACAATATGTTCACAAATATCATTACAGTAGTAAAGATTTAGGCAACAACCCAGTTTTACATTTTCTTTATTCAATTTCCAGGACTACACAATTACTGGAATATATATATATATATATATATATATATATATATATATATATATATATATATATATATATATATATATATAAAACAAATGTGTAACTCTCACAATCTGCTTTTACATTTACACAGGCATATGAAGTAAATGGTGTGGCTGCTTCTGCCCAGAGATCTGCTTGACTTTGCAACACTGGTCAATGATAAGAACAGAAAAAGAAGCTGCTTTTGAGCAGGAGCCCAGTTCCAGAAACTGCAATAGCATGTGGGTACGGACCAAGGTGTAGTACCACCGAGGAGACTAGCCATGCCCCAGCTGCGAGAGCCTAGCCAGAGTGTGCAGCGGTGATCCATGCTCTTCATGCATGCAGACAAACAGACCCTGCAGAACAGAGTGTCAATTCCACAAGAGACAAACAGGTCTTGCTAATGAATTACAGCAGCCCGAACAAGGTTGCAGTGTGTAACTAATTACAGCAGTGCCTATGTGATTGCATTAGTAAAGTAAGAGCTATAAACAAGGACCACCTTTTGAGCCCAGGGCATTACAACAGGCTGTGTTGATATCAAGAATGCGCTACAACATAGGGCAAGCAACAGATTTTCATGTTACCCTTCAGTTACTTTTATGAGATTTCACCCGGACTCGGCCAACACAAGGTAAAGGGGATCCAGACATTGACACAATAGATTCTGTAGTACATGGCTGTATTTTTCACCAGTTTCTTTTATAAAACGTGATCACAGACCTGTTAAAGTCAATCAAGAAAAGAGATACTGGGCTTTGTTCAACTTTAGCCTTATTATTATACAGTGAAGGAAATGGCTTCAGAAACTCTGATTTTAATTTATTTACAAATTTCAAGGCAAGCTATACTAATTGTACACACACATTTATTTATATATATATATATATATATATATATATATATATATATATATATATATATATATATATATATATATATTTCCAAGCACTATTTTAGAAATGCTACATTCAAGATTTTCAATACATTTCTCGCTAGTTTAAACAGAAGCAGACACACCTCACTGGGCCACATTGTAAACTGTTCTAAAGCATTGACCTATCCCACCAAAAACAAAGACTTTAAAAGATCTACAGCAGCTTATGGCACTGGTGAATGTACAGATGAGAACAGCGCATTAAGAAAAAGAAAAAAAAAAACAAGAATCAACAATTATAAAATGCAGTATCCCAGTAACTGTTACTTGATTTTTTATTTATTTTTAAGCAAGTGCCAAGAATGTATTTCCCAATATTGAGAATCAGATGGATTCAGTACGTTGTTTGAACGATGCCCAAATGTGACTTTGATCTTTGAAACTGAATTCCTCATGCAATAGCACCCTCTTATGGATTTAAAAATATTACAGCAGAAGGTATAATAAAAACACACAGCCAAAGCCAAGGAAGACACTAGTGGCTGATCAATGCCTTCAGTGTACTGAACTGTCTTCATATCCACGAAAGAGCAGACTGCAGCGTGACATTACAGCAAGCACTGCTGGTATGACATTTTAAAGGGATACTGCATCTATAATCACAGACTATGAACAGTGATTTGGAAGAAACACTTGTAACATATAATCTCAACTATCCTCTGTCCAGGCAACAAAGACAAGGCAGTTTAGCTACTACTATTGAACAACATGGAGAGTGCGATTGTGGGAGTGGGGGCTCCAGCCCTCCCCTACACCAGCCTAGCGGACCAGGGGTGCCTGTTTGAGGGCGATGAGTACGGAGCGCATGCGCGACACGTCCTTGGACTGCTTGTTGGTTTTGGGGTTGAAATCGCAGAGCCGTGCCACCCTCTCCCACTCAGAACCAGGAGTGTCCTCGTCGCACTCCTTCAGGAAGGCTTCTTCAGATGCCCTGCGGGAACGGGAGGCAAGAAAACACACCGCTTAGAAGAGAACGCAAGGAGCTTCAACAATACACTGGACAGCAAAGACAACAGATTATAAAAAACAGCATTCTGATGCTTTGAGGTTTTCAGACATCATTTTAATAAACAAAATATTTGACTATCTTTAGCTATATGGGAGGATGGTGGAACAAAAGGGAAATAGGCACCTACAGGAATACTAACACAAAATAGCTTTCTATTATGGCAGATCTGAGTAACCAGAACACATAAGAGTGACTAACTGACAAACACACACACACCTTCATCAAAAAGTAAGTAGAACAGAAGGACAACATTTAAGACACATGATTTTTGCAGACAGTACCTGAACACGAAGTAAAGACTTTTTATATCCAGAAATGTTAAGTTTCATATTTAGGAATATCAGGCTTAAATATCGCTAACTGATCACGACTGTTTCATCAGGGATAAGAAGTTTATTTGCATCGTCCCAGTACAACTGACTGTCTTCAACTGTAAGAATATACAGAATGTCTTTGGTCAGCCTGCCTAGTGCTTTTACATAACTGTACTAAACCACCACACCTTCCCATTCAGCAGAGCCCCCTGAAATCACAATACATTTCTGTATATAAGCCCTCTGATGCATGCCCTGCTATCTCCCATGCCCGTTTTACTGATTCTCAAGCGATAAATAAATACAAAATGCAAGTTAGAAATATGACCCACTGTATTTGAAGGGACCAGCTATTAATACTGATTTCTCAAATTGTTAAATTAAAAAAATGACAAAAAACGCAGGTAGCACTCGTGATTTCTCTATTGCTCCAGAGGCTACACTAAAACACTTAAATAAATAAAATAGCACCACTATGCTACAAGGTAGAACTTGGTAACCAGTCCCTTTTCATACAGCAGGTCTCAATGAAGACAGGTGCAATGCAGATTCCAGGAACAGGAACACATGAACAGCATACAAACAAATACCAAACTCTGAGCAGCCACATGAAGTTACATGGAAACATGGGAGCTGTGTTAGACAGGCACAGATGGAAAATGGTATTAAAACAAGTGCCTTTTCTTTATATATAAACAAAGGCAAGTAGAAAAGATGTGTTTCATTGTAAGGAGTATGGAAGGGGGTGTAATTCGGGGATAGTAGTACGTGAGAGGCTGTGAAGTTAACTAACACACCAGATTAACTCGAGTCACAAGTACAGAGGATGAATTATTGTATTGCAGACAGCACTGCAAATCAAAAGCAGACATGCAGTAACAAAGACTGGGTTCATGCAAGGCTGAGACACACACACAAAAAAAGGGGGATGCAATTCAGCTGTAAGGGAAGGAACAAGACATCACAAGATGGATCGATGTTGATTCAAAAGAACTCAGCAACTTGAGTGTTTTTTCATTCTGAATCATTTCCAAGTGATACATAACCAGGACGGTCTGAGAAATCATGTAGCCATGTGTCAAATCAAGAGAGAATGTACAGAGGTGCAGGAAATAAAACAAGTTTTATTCTACCCTAACTGCTTAACGTTCCTCTATCTACCCCTTCAATTTAGAATCAATCACACATTTCTTCCTTTTGCAGAGAAGGGTGAATACTGCAAGAATTATCAGCCTATGTAACTGATCAGAGCTTTAAAGCAGAAAGACAGAAAAGGTTTTGCAACGTACACGTAGCCTATCACATCAGCGTTGGGCTGCTCGTAGAAAGCCTTATCAGCGATCCTAGTGTGCATGCATGTTAGTCCACAGAGAGAGAGAGAGAGAGAGAGAGAGGAGAGAAGCAGGAGAGAAGCAAGGAGACAAGACACAAATAAGTCAGAGTTTCACACAGCAGGCAGTTCACAGGTTAAAGTCAGAGAAAACAAAAAGGAAGAAACACTGTTAATGCATCCAGTAGTAAATATAGATTTATAGTTACAAACAGATACCGTGCATGAGTTGGAGAGAGTCTGCTGAAAAACATTAAAAAAAGGCCTTGGTTAGTACAGGGCTTGTGGATCTCAGCTCTAACGTGTTGCATGGCGCTCCTGCATTTACCAGTGCAGAACACCTTGGTACAGTTCAAGCTTGCTTCGAGTTCATTAACGAAGTGTCCCATTATCTGACAGCACAATATTTGATGAAAATGTTAGTCAAAATGTAAAGCATTTAGTACAATGCTTACAATGTCATATCAGATCAGTCTTATTTGTGAAGATCATTGATTCTCGTATTGACCGTTTTCACAGAATGTTGATTATGTACTGCAAGGGCAATAAAAACAGGTCATGCAAGCCAGTGATGCATTGGAAGTGGCACTGCCATATCCTAGAGGATTCCTGATTGATTTATTAGTGATGCCACAGCCTAATACTCTGGGTGCCATCACAATCTAGCGGAGCACAGTAACAAAGCTACAATGTGTATTCTAAAACAAACTGCCAGGCGTAATCTAGGCTTGAACACTCTGTGACCGCACTGGATATGCTCTTCTGTCTGCACTGGATTTGGGGAGGCAGAGCTGCATCAACAGCTGCCATCTACACCTCTTGCTGAGCAGCCAAAGATTGCAAACTGGCATGATCACAAAGACTGGAATCCTCTGGGTTGTGTACAGGACAATGTGGAAGAGAACAGTACAGCCTAAAATGCCTTGCACAGAAAGGTCTAAAAAAAACAAAAAATAGGTTCTTTATATAGAATTGCATAATACAAAAATAATAATTAAGTTAGCACTGATCCCAATCCTTCCTTTAAACATGTACAGCGTTCATGCAGACCTACTTGTTAAAGAGTTTGTGGATTATATTGCAACGTCGTATCAATCTCCACCATCAAGGTGTAGGTTAACTTGCATTACACCCCTCCCCCCATCCATCAGCACTTAATTTGCTTGAATAATTGTTTATGTGGTTCCTTCTATTGTGCTTTTGCACAGACCCGCTCATACTGCAAAATTCTGATGTGTAGGAAACAAGAACATCCATTACGAAGGAAACAAAACACTACTTGTCTCCCTGCGTCTGCTTTTTTTGGCCAGTACATACTTCAGAGCTAAAGCCTTGCCAAAACTGGAGGCCCCAGAAGCTCTCGCTGTGATACATTACACTGTGGGCTTGATGGTTAGGCATGTAAGCAACCAGCTGTTGGGGTAGTTGCAGAGGTATGGAGCTGCAAAACCCAACACAAAAACAGTCATATTATTAACTGATGTTGTGCAGCCACTGTCAGGATTTGCATAAACAGTGTGGCTCTTCCAGTCTTATCCTTTGCTTCTTGGTCTGTGGTTCCAGGCTTCTCAAACACCATACTATTCTCTAGAGCAGGGGTGTCCAATCAGTCCTGGAGGGCCATTCCACACCAGGTTTAAACAGGTAAAATGAGGTCATTAACTACTTCAGGGTCTGGTGGAGGTTTAATTAAACAATTTAGAACAGGGTTGGAACAAAGATCAAGACTGGAAGTGCCACCCCTACTCTTGAGAAACACTGGGAGCCCTAAGGCTACAACGATCCTGCTATACCTGTTGTTGGCTTTGTTCTTCTCCATTTGCTCGTTCTGACGTACGTGCCATTCATCCAGCTCCTTCTTCGCCTTCTCTTTCCACTCCATTTCTGCCGCCCTGGACGCAGCATCTGCAGAACAAGACAATCTCAACGGGGCACCCACAATCAGTCCCCAAACACCAGATCTTTTTAGGTACATATTTTGCAAACGTTGGTTTGTGTTGTGATGCTGGCTACAGTCCAGTGAATTAAGTCACATTAGACCTTAGAGACAGCAACGTGTGCCGTTGGGTTTCTCACTGCTTACCTAGTTCCTCCAGCCTGGCTTTCTGCTCCTCCCGCCACAGGCGCAGGCTCTCGGGCTCCTGTCTGATCTGGTCGACACGTGATATAGCAGCGTAGCCATCAGTGGGGCCATTGGACTCCTAGAGAGGAAACAGTCAATATTCACACCCAATCAACGACAATACAGTTACAACATCCTTGTAACAAACAAACATTCTGGACAGTAGCAAGCACAACTAGAAGATGGTACAGCTAATGTGACGACAGTAAATTAGGTCTCACCAGTCGAGCAAAGAATCTGAATCCTCTCCAGGAGCAAGAATCGAATCTACACTACAAGACAAAACTGTCCAAGTGCTGCTGTATTTTGTTTAGTTAAGAGAAATCTGGCAGGATTAATAAAGAGATCTTCTTAACTGGTGTAATGCATGCTTTGGCAGGACACATTGTCTGAAAAAACTAGACCATTTGTGACCTTGGGAGTGAGGCACTTCCTATTCTTGTAACAGCACAACTGAGAAGAGGAGTAACAGCAAAACTGAGCAGAAGAAAAACAACTCCCTGGAGATGCAGAATCTCTCGCCAGGGGGAAGAGAATTGTGAAACTACAAAGCTTGCTTACAAGTTGTGTTTCTCTCTCTTTCTAAGCATATATTCTTCAGGGTCAGGTTGAGATGCAAACGCTGGTCTCCCGATAAGAGCTGGCTGAGTGTTTTGTCAATAAATTTTGAACCAGTACATCAGCAGATGGAACAGGCCTCTTATTTTTCAGATCAGGTTTGGACCTGTATGAAATAGCCAATCCACATTTTTGCAACAACTGAAATGTGAATGGGAAAAAAGAAGCCCTTTGAGAGTTCAACTGAACTCAAAAATACTGCTCTGTAGTCACTGTCTCGTCCGTAACAAGAAGACAACACCACCTCACAGCAGTAACCAGACACCCTCACAATACTAACCTGATAGACATCTCCATTTACTGTGGCCAACCCTCCTCCAAAATCATCTGCAAGAGGGAAACACAAAGATGTAGTGCTTTACCATAGGAGCCAATGTGTTTATTAGCTTTGCTGGCAAGGTCCAAACCTGCTCAACAGCTCATTATCTATACATCAAATTATTTATTTCTGCGGGTTTTACTGTAAACTATCACTTAAGTTAAACCTCAAATGAGAAGTATTAATAAATGTTACACTATGCAGTAACTGCTGTAGACAGGGAGTTTTTATTATAAAAATAAAAAAAATAAACTACTGATACAAAAAGGTCTTTGTCAAACAATACACAATAGAGGCTGACATTTTTAGATGCAACAGACACTACTATTAAAAAATGATGTACTTGACTATTTTAATCTCCATAGTATTCACTGAAACCACACCAAACTCCCCAGACCCTAGGTACTCCCCTGTAGCAGGACCTGGCCATGATACATTGATAGGCATTAGAACATATATCCCTGTTTTAATTTCGAGACTATGTTAATTATGGTTTCGTTTCTGTGACGATACTGTAACAGAACGCTAGTGGACTGTGTAAAATAAACAATTGTAGTGGACGGAAATCAGATAAAATAAGTGTCGCTACCGAGAACCTCATCTGCACATTTGCACCCCCGGTGGTGACACACTAATTAAAAAAGCGCCCACAATAAATTAGACCACCATGACCCACACCCTCTGCTTTCACACAAGTATCTATTTTGACTCATGGAAACCAACTATTAAATTAAACCTGACGCTGCTCTGTAGAGACTGCGTCATTCTGGTGTTCGGCTTTGACAGAGTGACTGTTTTTTTTTTTGTTTGTTTGTTTTGTTTTTATCAATCCAAACACAGCCCAATAACAAGAACCACGGGACTACTAACGTGTTTTTAAAATGTGTATCATTAAAAAATAAATGTGTTTTGAAATCGACATGTTTAAAATCCACTTAATACGAGAACACAGGTAATCTGCACTTGTTTGTTCAGAATGATAGTTTTTTCGAATGAGATTGATGTGCTGCTAATTATTTAAGTACGGCGCGGCCTTCGGTGTTGGGTTAGCCAATGCCATCAACGGTGTTTTAATTTTAGAAATTGAAGCGTTGTATTGTTAACACAGGGGCCTACAGTAATGCATATCCTGCTGCCCCGTAGTAGCAATGCTGTCCTTTAACGATTACTCACCATAATTTGGCTCAGACTGTGGCTGCTGCTGCCCAGACCCAGCCCCTTCTAGCGCTCCGAACCCTTCGTCGTTTTCAATCCCGGCGATCTCGCTTTCCTGCTGGGCTAGAAACGCGGCTGCGGGGTCCTCCTCCGCCTGCGCTCCGTTGTCGGAGGATGAAAAGAAACCGAAGTCATCAGCCATATTCTAACTACTGTACAGACAAGCCGATATTTTGCCCTGTTTGTTTTGCTGAAACACAGTGACACCTAAGCTAAGCACTCCCCTGCTACGGACTGGCTAGGCTGGAACACTTCCCTCGTCAGTAATACAGGAAGCGGAATCTCAACTGACAGGACCAACAAGGAGGAGTAATGTGGAATGCAATCATAAGAACTAAAAACGAACCTATAATGTATAGAATTGTATTCAGATTCCAATGTATTTATTTATTTTAAAGGCAACGTTTATATATTACAGATATAATGCATTTTAAAGTTGCCTGGACATGTAATGGTTTCCCATATTAACATTCCCATCTGGTATCATAACTCTCAAAGTCCACACCAGAAATATATAACAATTTATTAAACGCTCATAATTTAAATTATAAGTACTGCTCTACGGGCAGAAACTGCACGTCACGCAATACGGACAAGAGGATGACGAGTCCGCCACACAGGGGCGGGACTAGACGAGAGTAGAGACGTTACGCACGCGTGACCGAACCGAATGTTTTCTTGTCGTTCTTTGCTTTTGTATTTTTATTTAACTTGAGACAGCAGCCGTGGAGAAGTAAAACCTTATCCATTTAAGCAAGACAAAACGCGCTAAGTTTGTTTATTTATTTATTTAATTAATCTACTCTACTCATTTTGTTCACCGCAGATATAAGAAGTCAGTATGGTCGAGGCGGTATTTGTTTTTGACTCGACTTGTTTAAATTATTCCCTCGAAGAAAAGTGAATCAAATCCTCTTGTCTCCCCCCCAGCACCCCACCATTGTCAGAGTGCTGCGTCAGTTCCGGTGTGTTCAGTGCGGGGTTTGGTGAGGCAAGATGGCGGCCCCTAATGAGCAGGAATTATCACAGGAGCAGACTGAGAAACTCCTCCAGTTTCAGGTAATCTAGAAACAAAATGTACAGTTTATCACTAGGAAGAGATTCAGGTCATCCCTGTCCAATATATAATCAGCCAAATTGAAATTTGTACACCTGATTGATTGGGAGAGACCCGAGGATTGGATAGGAGCTGGGTGAAAAACTTGCAGTTTTATCCATGCAATAGATTTTACAAGTCATACTGTATATCATACTGTAAACACGCATTTCTATCAGTGGTCACGTTTCAGTATCAAAGTGAGCTGAGACTTATTGAGAATTAGGCGTACCAGTTCTAGAGATCCGTTGTTTGTCTGAATTTAACGATTAAATCTCCGTGTCACACAGGGAGTTATCATAATTAGTGTAACTAGAGTAGAGAGATTTTAATACTTTTAACGAGTTTGCCAAAAACTGTGACTTTAAAGGAGTACAAAACAAATTGGAGTTGAAACGTATCGACTATGCTAATTACGTACTATTACTAGTTACCACAGCAGTGTCATGTTATTGTATGATCGCGCGCCTACCTAGTTGTTTAGCATTTTTATCGAAATGATACGAAGTGATATACATTTTTTTTAAGTTAGTAGTTGGGGACTTTTGCATCTATAAATGCAAGTATGACACGAGTGAAGAAGGTGCTGTTGTATCATTGGGCACATCCTGAATAAGTAACTGAGAATTTAATGAAGATCTCTTGCTTGCATCACCCTTGGCTAGTTTTCACGTTACATGCTGTAATACTACAGTCTTGTGCATGCACTACTGCTACTTAAACACACGCTGTCAATTACTGTTCGGAAAATGGAGGAAAGGCAGACTGTGAAGCATCCGGATAGGATGTCATTTCTTAGCTTGACAGTCCTGCCATTGAGAGTATGTCATACTGAGTTGATTTCGATTAACCAGATTGTCATTTAAACGGACGATTAACTGCTCCCAATAAATGTATTTGTGCTATTTTAAAACATTTACAACGTGTCTTTGTCAGTAATTTGGGTTTTGTAGTTTACAGAGGTTCACAGCAGGCAGTGTTGTGTGCTCAGCCTAGATTAGCATACAGTTGTTGAATTGGATCCTCTCAGTAAGACCATTGAAAGGGGTTATGTATTATTATATAGGTGTTTTAAGTGTAACCGCTCCAAACTGTTATGCAATTAATGTAGATACATTTTGCATTTATGTGGCTGTCATTGACAAAACTTATTTGTTGATAGTTTGCAGGTAATTTAAATAAATATGAATCTCAAGAGCATTGCTTTCAGCACAAAATATGAAATGAGTGCAAGACCTATGTGGCACAGCAGCTGCAATTTAAATGACTTCATGTTTCAGGTTGGTGGTTTCAATCCTTCAAAAGAGCTAAAATTGCTTCCATTGATGATTTGTGTTGTCTTCAGCTTTGCAGACATTAACATGTTTTTGCAACAAAGGATGTTGTACATGGGCATTTCAAGCTTATAGTTTTATTTAAGTCATTGAATTTTGTGGTTTACATTTCTTCACTTTTGCAGGACTTGACTGGGATAGACTCCATGGATCAATGTCGTCGCACCTTAGAGCAACACAATTGGAACATTGAGGTATGGATTTGGAAGTAGTTTATCTGTGAACTCAAAATATTTAATGAAAATGTTTATTTCTGACGCCTCTTGTATGAGTTACTCTAATTTTCACATTAAGCCATGCTTGTTTATCCATTCAAGTCATTTTTCTCAGTCTTATTTCTGGAATTGGATGCTGTTTGAAAATGTGATGCATTTCCCAATTCCTATAGCCACAAATACATCCGGATCATGGCCCTGCTTGTTAAAAGCGTAACTGGTGTCCAGTTAATGATGTGATCTCTTGTGTTTCAGGCAGCTGTACAGGACAGACTGAATGAGCAGGAAGGGGTCCCCAGTGTATTTAACCCTCCTCCCTCTCGTCCGTTACAAGTCAACACCGCAGACAACAGAGTCTATAGCTACATAGTGTCAAGGCCGCAGCCCAGAGTATGTTACTTAAATCCAGACAACTTTAAACACAAACTAACATTGGATTGATCTAAATGCAAGCTTTTGAAATCCAGCTATAAAGCAATGTATTATGGTAATTGGCTTTTGTTGTTTTTATTTGAGGACAGCTTTTTCTATTGGAGATGAAAATGTTTGTTGTGTCTTTTTGCAGGGGCTCTTAGGATGGGGTTACTACTTAATAATGCTTCCATTCCGATTTACATATTACACACTAATGGACATATTCAGGTAAGGGAATGACATCCCGCATGGCATGTATGTTTATCACTTGAATCGTACTTTTTAGTCTGGTTTTAATTACTTGGGTAAATAAAAAGTAAATCAAAACAAGCTTACTAACACTTTAAGAACTCCAGCGTGTTTTTGTCTTATTTTACACATACAATCAGGATACTTTTTTTTTCTTCTTTGTTTTTAGATTTGCTCTGAGGTTCATAAGGCCAGAGCCCCGTGGACGTGTTACAGATCCTGTAGGTGACGTGGTATCATTTATTCATAGTTTTGAAGAGAAGTATGGCAGATCACATCCAGTTTTCTACCAGGGAACGTACAGCCAGGTAGGCCCTATTACAGATAGACATTCTTTTTTTCTTAAATGTCAATGAATGTAATTACTTGATACTGTAGCAGCATTTGCATTTTATAATATTTTAAAATATGCTGTGTGCTGATCATAATGGTTCTTCGGCTTAATAAAAGTACTATTACTGGAATATTTCTTGGTGTATTGATTTATTTATTAGAAATCCACTGGAAAGAAATAGGCAGTTAGTAGGATTGTTGTGATTCCATTCCACAGTGAGTGTATAGGGCAAGTCTGATTTTAAGAAACAGACAATGCTAGCCATTAACAGAAAAAGAATTTACAATTGGTACGTGAATACTTTGCATACATGTGTTCTCTGTACAGGCATTAAACGATGCCAAGCGCGAACTTCGGTTTCTGTTGGTTTATCTCCATGGAGATGATCATCAGGATACTGATGAGTTCTGTCGGTAAGACCAAATACTTCTCTATGTAGTTTGATTTCTCCACATTTCGATTTTACGACATGCTGTGCTCACACATTTAGTTTTTCTCTTTCTCTCAAAGCAACACTCTTTGCACAGAGGAAGTTGTGAACTTTGTTAACACCAGGATGCTGTTCTGGGCTTGTTCCACTAGCAGACCCGAAGGATACAGAGGTGAGCTTGTTTGTGTTTTTAAACTAGGACAAACCAATGACTTTGGTGCTTGAACTCTTATTTGTATTAGCATGTGTTTCTGTTTCTGATCATCTTTTAAATCCTGCAATATAGAGTGTGTTTTTAAAGGTTTTTGTTGGACTGAGGGAAAATGAAGTGTACTGGAGTGTTATTTAGTTAATGTTTTTTTTTTTCTTCTGTTTTATAACATTTTACAAAATGTACTCATTGTATTTCAGTTTCCCAGGCATTGCGAGAGAATACGTACCCTTTCCTGGCCATGATCACGCTGAAGGACAGAAAGATGACTGTTGTGGGGAGGTTAGAGGGTGTGATCCAAGCAGAAGACCTCATTAATCAACTCACATTCATCATGGAGGCCAACCAGACTTATCTGGTGTCAGAGCGAATGGAAAGGTAACTGGAAAGTCACTTCTGTAAAAAAAGGAAAATGCAGCAATGTTGGATGGCTTAAACAAATAAAATAAATAATTACTCACTGGCTAAATATACCAGGAAAATAAAGGTCTTTATTTAAACTGCTTTTGTAAAGCTTTGTTTAAATGTTTCCTTTCCTCTCTAAATATGTCCCCCAGCTGTAGATTTTGTTTTAGTTTCGGTTGCATTAGTCAGTGCTTGGAAATTATGGCCTGTGATTGGTTAAAACCTCATCATAGGAACAAAAATAGATTTAACTATTGCCCTCACATTTCCTTACCAGGCAATAGTCTGTCTGTCATGTGATCGGTTCACATCACTGTCAGTCTTGCCCCTTTTCAAAGGAATGCCCCCCCCACCTCCACTCCTAAACAACAAGATAAAAATGGCTGAATAAAAAATCTGCTGAACGGCGATTCTGTGACATAACAGAAAATAAATTACAAAATGTACCATAAAAGAAGGGAAAAAAAACTTGCGGTATGAACTTCAAAAACATGTTCAGTTATTTATTTCTGTTATTTAGTTATTTACTTATTCTGTATCAGCTATATTTAAACAAAATACTGTAAAGCCATAAATATTTGCGACCAAAATATTTGGCAAATCACAACCATAAACCTGTTTTGCTCCAAAAATGTTTGCGACGTATTTCACTGTTGGTAGTAAATTACTTAATTACATGTGCAGCACTAAGATATTCACGCCTAAAATGTTTAGTCTTTTTTTTTTTTTTTTTTTTTTTTAATATTTGAAAAAAGGTGTAAATATATTTAATACAAAATATGTATGGCTTTACAGTATATAAAGTTATATTTATTAGACAACATTGCCTCTTATTAGTTTGACTTGTTCGTATATTAAATATGTACTGCAGACTCAGCAAATAGTGGAAAATTAAATGCCTTTTGGGAAGATTATTGCTACCTCCAGGATACAGCCAGCAGCTTCAGGCATTATAACACCCTGTCGGTAACAATAGCCTTGCCTCGGGACAATCATTTTCCATTATATCCCTCCTCTGAGGTCAGGTATGAACATATATATATATCTATATATATATATATATATATATATATCTATATATATATATATATATCTATATATATATATATATATATATATATATACACACACACAGTAGCAGTCAAAAGTTTAAGTACACTTGCTGGAAACTAGGTTTTTTTACATCGTATACATTTCTGTAAATACTTGAAATTGAAAACATGTTACAATATACAAAACATAAGGAGTATCAAAGCAATGTTCAAGAAAATTGAAAATTGTCTCTTAATCTTTCCTCAAAATAGCCACCCTTTGTCTTAATAACAGCCTCACAAACACGAGGCATTCGGTTAACAAGTTTCAGCAGGAAATCACCCAACATGTCTTCCCAGCTCTTCTGCAGCAATTCCCAGAGATGTAGGGCACTTGTGGGTAGCTTTGCTTTGACTCATCTGTCCTATTAGTCCCATACATGTTCTAAGGGATTGAGGTCTGGAGACTTGGCAGGCCAGGTCATTAGATTGAGTTGTCCTTCATTTTCCTTCTTCGCCAGATAGTTCTTGCACAACTTTGAGATGTGTTTCAGGTCATTATCTTGCTGAAGAATGAAGGACTGCCCAGCTAGCCGTAATCCTGATGGAATGGCATGCCTCTAAATTATGCTATGATAGCCATGCTGGTTGAGCTTGCCATGGACTTGGTAAAGATCACCAACTCTCAAATGTAAAGCAACCCCAGACCATGACACTGCCTCCTCCATGCTTAACAGTAGGAACCACACATGCAGAACTCATGCGCTCACCCTCTCTGCGTCTTACAAATACTCGCGGTTGGACCGAAATATTTCACATTTTGACCGACTTCCACTCCTCAGACGTCCAATTTCTGTGTTTTTTGGCCCAGGCAAGTCTCTTCCTCTTATTCTGCACTCTTAACAATTGTTTCTTTGCAGCAATTCTTTCAGTTAGACCAGCTTCACACAATCTCCTCTGAACAGTTGATGTTGAAACATCTGTACTTCTAGTAGCATTTAGCTGAGCTTGTATTTCAGGGGCAGTTAATCGACATTTGCACAGACCTGTGACTCAAATGAACCTGTTCTGATTCTGAGATCACCCTTGGCCTGCCTGACCTTGTTTGGTCCTCATGAGTGCCAGTTTCTTCAAATCGTTTGATGGTCTTGGCCACAGCAATTACAAACACTTGCAAAGTTCTTGCGATTTGTCTTAAAGAATGACTGTCATTTCTTAAAGTAATTACATAAAGTAATTTTCTTTGCTTAACTGAGCATATTTTGCCATTTTCTGCTCCTACATTCAGGAATGACAAACGTGTGCCTATGCTACCAATATTTATAGTAATCATGGACCCTCAGCTGTTAACAATAATTGGTGACAAAAGGTTAAGTAACATGCTAGTTAACTCAGAACATTTAACAAAGACACTTTATACTTAGGCCAGTGTTCTAACACCGTGTTTGATACACATTTCAGACTTTTAACTGACTTGGGCTTCAGACTGAAATCCCCTTGCTTTGGGTGACCATTTCATTGAAATTGACAAGATTTACATTTTCATTTAAAAATTAAATTTTTGAGTGCAATTCACTTATGATTATCAGCTTATATAAGTACAAGTATCATATAATGAAATATTAAGTGTTTATAGACAAGTATATACAGTAAAATGCATAGATAATCATGAAAAACCTGGTTTCAAGCAGGTGTACTCAAACTTTTGAATGGAGAGAGAGAGAGAGAGAGAGAGAGAGAGAGAGAGAGAGAGAGAGAGAGAGAGAGAGAGAGAGAGAGAGAGAGAGAGAGAGAGAGAGAGAGAGAGAAGAGAGAAGGGGGGGGGGGGGGGATTATACTAGGAAGTGAACTTTTAGTGTTATGGCAGGATAAAGGACTGACTTTTCAAAAGTCTGGACAGTCCATCCGATATATAACAGATGATGACGAGGGACTAGATGTCTTGGCTATAAACATCTTTCGTCTTTGCTGATGATGGTTTATAAAGTAATACTGCTGTGCCTCACTGTCAGAGAGGAGCGGAACCAGACTCAGGCACTAAGGCTGCAGCAGGATGAGGCATATCTCGCCTCCCTGCGCGCCGACCAGGAGAAGGACAGGAAGAAGAAAGAGGAGGAGGAGCAGAAGAGGAGACAGGAGGAGGTGGCCAGAGAGATCGTACTAGCCGAGGAGAGGAGACAACAGGTAAGTGGGCAGGGTGGGGGTGGGGGTGGGGAACGGAATACTGAGGGCCCGCAAACACATGTGCTTTAACATTCTGTTTTTATAGAAACCTAATTAAATAGTGCCTGTTGCCTAGCCAGGTTCCATGTGACCTGTTCCATGTGACCAGTATGTTCTTTCTCTCTAAAATGCTAAAATGGAAAGACACTTCAGACCCAAATCCCATCTCTTGTTTTTTTTGCAACTCCTTTTCACTGTGCTTAATCGTTGTTATCTTCTCAGACTTTGCAGGAAGAGAAGGAGAGAAGGTCTGAGAGCCTCCCACCCGAACCCTCTCCAGATAACCCCGACAGTGTGAAAATTGTCTTCAAACTGCCCAACGATTCCCGGGTAGAGAGACGGTTCTTGTTCACGCAGTCTTTAACGGTAAGAAATGAAAGAAAAGGTTCAGTGTGCATGTTGAATAATTGATTTGAGTGGCTTATTTATTGAATTGAGTTTTATCTTATTTTCAGGTAATATATGACTTCTTGTTCTCCTTGAAAGAAACCCCTGAGAAGTTTCAGATAGTGACTAACTTTCCCCGTCGGGTCCTGCCCTGCCTCCCCACAGAGGAGAGGCCAATCCCACCAACGTTGAAGGAGGCTGGGCTGAGTCGCTCCGAGGTACTTTTCGTGCAGGATCTCACGGACGATTAATAAACGAACCAAATCTCTATTGGAATTTTTTTTTCTTCTAAAGAGCGCTGCACACATGGGATCACTGAAACAATTTGCCTGAAAGAGCCAAGATTTATTTTTGTTTTATTGTGTTTGGACAGGAGTATGTACATGTGGATACGTTACTATGTATTTAACACAAAACAAGCATCCAGAAGGACAAAAAAATGCCCAAGTTAAAAAAAGAAAATGCTCCGGTTTATAAATTAATAAAAAATATCAATAATAAAAAATAAGAGCAAAGTTTTGATCTGCAAAAATTCTACCTGTTCCTATCCTTCACCCTCTAAGCCCATAATTAACCATCTGCAGAATGAATGCTTTTTATGATAATAATGTATTATATCTTAATGATATAATGTATTTATGTTACCAGAAGACCAAAGGAGGGTTGGTGGTTATTTAATGGCGCTGGACTGCTTACAGTTCTTAAATATATATATATATATATATATATATATATATATATATATATATATAAACCACAGCTTTTCCCTGTGGTTCTAACCTATATAGCATAGTACAAGTCTGCCTATAGTGTGCCTGTGGCAATACAGATGCATATTTTGCCATTTTAATAACTGAATGGGCTGGTCATGTTAAGATGTCATCTCCCAACAAGTATAAATTAAACCATTTTAAAATTTTATTGTGCGAATTATTTTCATGGATTTTGTA